>NW_027315757.1:5963747-6013747 GCF_026437365.1 Eucyclogobius newberryi
CATGGGCTTCATTTTATGATCAGACACAATACCACGATACACGGTGCAACTAATATACATTTTAACATTAAATATTCATATTTCAAATATGGGCTAGCATACTGGGCAGTAGCACGCTTTTTAATTACCGAATATTACAAAAATAAATAATCTGATTTCTTTGATCTCTCTCCCTTTGTAACCTAGAAATCAAATCTTTTATTTATTTATTTTTTACTTTGGGTTTCAAATGTTGCATTGTCCTCAAGTGACACTGCAGTTTTTTGTCTACAAAATAGATGAAAATTTATTTTGGGTTGTCAGGGTTGTCAGGTTCAGAGGAAGTGTGTCACCTCAGTGACAGCAGCAGGGATCTTGCAATAGGAATTCAATAGTGCAGCTTCCTAATAATACTATTGTATGTGTCCTGACATGATCCCAGAGCTTCTTGTGAAGGTTGAAGGTGTGGTTTTGGAGTCTCCTGTTTTTTTTTTTTTTTTTTTACAAACAAATCAGGGATAACTAGTAAAAGGAGCCTAAATATGATCGCACACGTAGGAAATCTCTAAATACTACCATTATCTACATCTTTAACTGTTAGCATGTTATGCACTATTTTGGCTTTGAACATTTGGAGACTTTAGCATAGATTGATTTGAAACTTAAAGGTGCACTATTGCCTTTTTTGCACAAAGGTGCTGGTTCTGTGCTGGTTCAGGTGGTTTAGAGCTGGTTTGGGGCCTGTGCTGGTGCAAATAATGGTAATGTTTGTTGCCACAACAACACATTGTTTACTAGCCAACAGTTAGCATTGGTTTATCCCCTACATGCCCACTAGATCTTTGCTGTATTTCATCTATAGACGACTGACCTACTATATTCATGTTTGTATTTAATATTCCAGCAGAACTCTGACACAGCTGCTTGTGTCAGAACCAGGTCTTTAAACCAGGAGCTGCTGTTTTTGAGTGGAAAACTGATCTGATCTGTAACTTGGTCTGGTGACGTCACCTGCTGGTCTCCATGGAGATAAAGAAGTTTAATGCCATACTGTGGAACATTCAAGCAATAACATTTCAGTGGAGGCAGGTAGTTGAGCTGAAGGAAGAAGCCCCCTCATGACATCAGCAGGTGTGAGGAGTGAATTTGCATGATTGTACATCATGAAACAAAACACACGTCTATGGTTTAATTAAGTTACAACATAAAAACACGACTAGCTAGTTCAGGATATGACGCATTTAATTATTGATACTTCTGTTATTTTTCATAAGCTAATGTATAATCTTCTTATTGGAATTTCGCCCTGTCTTACTTTGTCCATTCTTAAAATAGATTGAGTGCTGCTTGTGTACTTTTATGAGGACCTGGCAAGATTTCAAAAATGTTTTTAAGCTCATGTCTTCCTCCTCGGATGATGAAGGTGCAGGAGGACACATCTCAAGGTCAACAGACAAAGATGTGGAGGCAAAAGGACTGCTGTAGGTGGCGCTCACACATATTTCACAGATCTGGAGTGGTGAGTCAGTAAAAGTAGTGTTCCAGATCTTCAGTCAGACAGCAGGGCAGAGGTGATGAATGGACCTGCAAAGACGCCGTCTGTAGACACAGATAATCACAGGCAGCACAAAAGGGACGAGTATGAAAGTGCAGCTTATATAAGGGATGTGGGACAGTACAATAACTAGGCCCTTTCAGGAGAAATGTGTTTAGAACAGCTACGTACCAATTAATTTTAATGAGGCAATTTTGTCGTAATTGTAATTTTGTCATTTGTAGACAGTGCAGATAAATGGTTGCTGTTTATATGTTCATTGCATTTGTCAACGAGTAAAAACTATAAATGTGGTTGTGGATGTCTAAGAAAATAATTTCTATTGACATTTCCTTATTATACATTATTTCCTTATTGTGTACAGCAGTGCATAGTATGGACAGTGTTCATAGTATGAAGGTGTAATGGACGATTTTTTGCCGATTTGAGAACTCAAGTGGAAGTGCGCATGCGCACTCCCCCGTGCAGAGGCATGCAACAGCCTCGCGGCCACACGTGCGTTTGTTTATTAGCGCGACGGATCGCATTGCATCTCTCGTCTCCGTAGATTTCCGTCTCTTCTGAGTCAGCTCGAACTGTCTTTCTCTGTCTTCATTTTGTCCCGTACACTGAGGGAACTATATTATGATAGATCCACGTGCTTGGACATGGAAACGTGCTGCTCCCCTGGGGACGAGCCAACGAGGCTGCAGGTGAGCGGTAGGTGCATCCTATGATTGATAGGCAGGACTAATTGGCAGTCCAGAAATGAGACTCAGATTTGGGCAAAATAATCGTCCATTCCACCAATAAGTTAGTCATGATTTTAAATAATGTATTTTGGGCAGAAAATATGAGGAGAGTCTGTTGGTCGTCGGCTGCTCTGGGCTCTAGAATATTAGCATGGATATTTCATGTTTTTCTAATGATGACTATTTATCTACATTGAACTGTGGCCCTCACAAATACAAATTACTAACAAGCATTTATGTCAATGTTTATGTTCCATATGCAAGCCTTGAAATAATTATTTTTACGTCCCTGTCAACATGACAGGTACCGATCATTTGGTACCTGTCATGGCTAATTCTGAATCGGTCACAAGGAAAGGAAAACAGAATAACATAATTAATGAAAAATGAACTTTTATTAACATGTCTCTGTATCATTTACAGGCTGAGAAATAGATTTTCAGAGTTAGGGGCCAGGGGGGCCCCTACCTAAAAAAGTTAGGGGCCCCCCAGCAATATCAGGGGCCCACAAGCGCGCGCGGCATCGCGGCGTCATAAGAACAAGATAAATGTGTTGTTTTAAACCTGGTTATTAGTATGTAAAACAATTTACTTTTATCTGTTATTTGATATGAAGAGCACAAATACTGAATTCCTATAAACCAGAGATCATGATCTTTAAAACTGTTTAATTTAATATAATAATGTTTCTTAGATACGAAATAAATACTGTTTACAGCATTTGACACAAGGAGATCTTGTGGAATATGTAAAATCACAGCCTACAAAATAAACTACTAACATATATACATTGCCCCGATGCTAACAATTCCAAAGGGGGCGGGGCCCTTGGGGCCCTTGGATACTTCCACATTGACATTGTCCCTAATGTGCAAAATTACAGCTTTTGTTGCAAACAACTTTAAAAAGACTGAATTGTGGACTGAGGAGATTGACGCCCGCCAACCTCGATATCACTTGTGGCGCAAAATTAAACCGGGCATTTCCGAGTACAACCGAACGCAACCGAACGCAATCAGATGCCCCCTTTCATCGACATTAGATCACGGACACCGCTCGGCCAATGAGAAGCGAGAAGACTGCGAAGTGGCATGTCTGTCAAAACGAAACTTAAGTGATGGAAATGCGCGCGCACATGCGCACCGCTGCCTTCCTCCGCTGTATAACTACAGCAATAATTGTGGCCTGTAGTATAGCGCGCCCGAGTTTGTGCATAGGAATCGCTTTGGGCATGTTCACCGCGCTGTTTTTGCCTATTAAAAATGTATATTACGGCGAAAAATTTGCGTCGGTCATTGTGTCCGGAACCTTGATTTTGGAGTCGGTTCAAAACTGATTTTTGCGCCGGTCATTGACCGTGTCCGGCCCGTTATTTCGAGGCTTGATATGTATTTCACAATGATTTGTTTGGTATTTTTCCTTGTCACCGTGTCTGGCACAAGGATTTTGCAAGTGTCCTTACTCAGAGCACTCTAAAATGGCATTGCTGGGTTTCAGATGACATCGCAACATTCTACAGCCTGATGATATTTAACATGGGAGTGTCTACAGAGCCGCGGCGCGCGGCCGAAACCGCGCCGGGTTAGACCACGCCGGGTTAGGGTTACGGTTAAGATTGGGATTAGCCATGAGACTATATGGCCGTGCCGCGGCTCCTGAAACTGCTGGGCTATTTGGTCGCGCCACGGCTCTGTAGCCACGGCCATTTAACATATGAGAGCAGTTAATATTAAAGCTGGGTTACCTCATTTTTAAACTGTGAAATAAGGAAGTAGGTATTTGACCGTTTCTAACTCATTCCTCACTCTCACAAATCACTAGTATTGACCATGGATCTATTCAAATATCTGGATTGATGATTGCTAGTTTAAACATGTCGTGAGTGGTCAGTCCATTGGAACTTCAGCGGAAAAGCAAGCTCCAAAAGCAAGTTTCTTATAGAACACAATGTAAAAACAAACTGCTGGTGTTCGGCTGACAGGGACCTTCAGCTTTCACAGAGGTCGGATTTTGTGATGATTTTTGCCTTTCTTCAGACCATTAACTGTTTTCTCGGTTCTCGGTTTTCTTATGAACGGCTTGTAAGTCTTTCGCTTTGGTTCACTCTGCTTCGTGAGGCTCCACTCTAGCAACTCTCCCTCTGATTGGTCAGAGCGGTCACGTGATATGCGCTTGCAAGCATGACCCATTGACTTCAATGGATGACCATCTAGGGGCTTGGTATTGACATGCATCCATTTTTGTCCACTAGCACCGCTTTAGATCAGCTTTTTCAGACACAACCGAGAAGCAGGTGTCGCTGCACAGCCAGCTCTCATCCAAAGAGTCATACAGTGACACACAAGGCTCCTCCTCACAAGTTTGAAAAGATACAATGCTTTAGAATTAGAATATGACAGTGTGCTGCAATGGTTAAGGCCACTGCAGCACACTGCCGGCTGCAGGGTCATGAGTTTGAATCCCAGCTCTGACAATTTACTGCATGTCCTCCTCTCGCTCTCATCCCCAGTCCATGCTAAGCTGTCCGGTCTAGTACTGAAAAAAGGTTCAAATAAATTTTAAATACGACAGCATGTGGAGGTCTGATTTTTAAAAACAGTACACTTTTACAGATCTGGAAACAGAACTGACTAATTATGGAAGAAACCCAAGCTTTAATATTGTTCAAATGCAATTATTGAATTTAATCACTAATAGAAATAATCAGATTAAACATTTGTGAGTTTACCTTTGATAGTAAACTCACAAATGGCAAAATATCATGTTTTAATAGGGAAAACTGGCTCTTGCCTCCATGTGTGAGTATAACATCATCACATTCTAGACTCTGAAAACCACCTATTTTGGCAAAATTGTGACCTAACAAACATGGCGGTCGCGATTAGATTTTAAATGCACGTTTTGAGAATTGAATTCATTCAAACGACACATTTTAAACACGTCAACATCGAGGAGACTGAAATCTGAACTGCTAAACCAACACAAGAATCATGTATTTCAGAACACGTTTGTAGCGGTCTGAACTACAGGCTCTTTGACAGAATAAGACAGGATATTTAGTCAATAATTAATTGCAATCATCAGCTCACTAATAAGGGAGAGTTTTGTCAAATTTTAGTATTATGAATTAGCCTTTTGCGATCTTCACAATTTTCTATATTTTTCAATCTTTTCTTATTCGATAAAGACTGTAAAATAGATATATTCAATAACAGAAAACAAAGCTCGACATCCCTACCAGCACTTCATCCCTCTCCAGTTGGTCAGTGAGTGGTTTGTTAGCTCCATTAGCTAATTTACAACATGGTAGTGACTGAGATGTGGCGTCCAAAGTGGATTTAGGATGCATTCCTCTGTCTCCTGGTTACATGGACATCTGCAGACCCTGTGCCGGGAATGTGACACCAATGCCACACACAGACAGACACTGCACTGCAACAAACACAGGGCTTTATTTAGGATTGTACCACCCACCATTTATGTACAAACCGGGCCTGTTCTACATGTAGTATATTAAAACTGCTTATCACAGACCAAAGCCCCAGCCCGGCTCGCATTAAGGAGCCATAAGTAATGTTTTCTCAATGAATCAAATCTAAATCGTGCCTGAATTGTACTTTTTAAGCATAAGACACAAAAAGACATTCAGTATTTCCAGGTTTGTGTCACTGCAGGAAGCACTTTCTGTATTTATTTAACCTCTGCAAAGTATCTACACTACATTTTAACTTCTCTTTATCTGCCTTATTCCGGAAGTTGGCACAGGCGCGAAATGTCCCCCCCCTTCCGCTTGTATTACCGGAGTACACATACGTAGTTTACCAATCTTCTACTCAGAAACTGCCCATTGAACTTTTCACACAATCTACTCTATATCATATTTTATACTGAGTGAACAGACTTCCTGTGCAAAAGGAAACAACGAAAGTGCCAAACCGTAGCAGGAAGAAGTAAAAGTAGAAAGAATATGATTTGTTCATGTTCTAGAATTTGAAAATGTCATGATCTCAGATGGTGGATAAGGGCCCACGTTAAACTATGGGATAAACTATGGATATTTATAGTTTTTATAAGTCCCCAAACATTGTCTGTTTAGAATTGTCTCCACAAACCTGTAATATTAAATCTCATGGCTTTAATTTCTAATCGAAATCACGCTTTTGAGTGGAATGATGACATCACTTTCTGAGGCTAGTTATCTCACTTTTGTTGTTTTATTCTGACTGAGAAGACATTGAGCTTTGTGCCCGTTTTCGTCTCATGAGGAGAGATGCAGTAATAATAACAGATATTAACAAGGAATCTACAGTCTGACGTTCAAACAGCAAATTCTATCATAGAATTCTGACTTGACTGAACTGGACTAAAGTATAGATGTTCTAGAATGACCTATGTAATGCGTTTGGTTTGAACAATGTTAGACGCATGCCATGCGTCGATAAAAAGGAAACCGCCGATGCTAACATGCACTTTGTTTTGCCAAGTTTGTTTTGCCAGGCTGAGTCTGAGCCCACTTTAAAGCGTGTAAATGACCCAGGACGGTTCACTTAAGACAGCGGAGACACTTTTGGATCAGATTGTACCACTCCACTCCGAATCGAACCAGTGGAAACATGCCTAATGTGATACTACAGCAATGCTTCATTCAAGTGTTAAAGCCCCACGGTTTTAGATCCTCTAGAACAAATTTTCCACAACTGTTCAAGACATTACATTGGTTTATAATTTGAATAGGGACATTGTGGTCAGCCAGATTTGGGATTAGGCCTGTGCGTGTCAGTCCAGCGCACGGTGTTAATAGGTACTGCATAAAAGCTGCGTCTGGCTCTCAGATCGATTGGCAGTGGTCAGCCCGTTCACAAAGCACGGTGCTCCGCGGCGCACTGAAACACTGCTGCTTTGTCCCTGCTAATAAGTGCAGCGGACACACACACTCACTGATTATACCTGCTGAATCTCCTTTTCCACTGCTTTGATTCATTGTGGGGCACGTATTCAGCCTGGCTGCAGCCCAAGGAGCTTATTCATGTCTCAACTCCAAACACACGGAGAACAGTGGCAGCTATTTACATCATTCAGTCTGTGAAGTTGAATTTAGTGTGGATTTGATTGATTTTTGTCCGTTACAGTTGCAGTGTGGAAAGAGTTGTTTGTGAAATCAGAATTGTTACATAGTATTCTTTTTTTCCTCAAAACTAGCATAGCCTAATGGTGAAATGAAAGGCTATTATTATTGTAAATGTGCTTTATACACATTCATATTGAGTATAAAGACCTTTTCTTTGTGTTACAATTAAAGTTTCATTCTGTCACTTTCCTGCTTGTCTCCATGGTTATTGCTTAAACTTATCTTTCGCCTTGAACCCAAACAAGTGACTTTACATGTCAGATCTGTGGAGAGGCGAGCCCACTCACAGTAAAAATATATGTAATTCAAGCTATTTTTAAGCATTGAACACCTGCAGGTTTCCAGACAGATTAATAACATCTCCATGGAGACAAACAAGTGGCGTACACATCAGAGAATTGATATAGCACATTTCCATTTGGTGCTACCTCCTCAGTCCAGGGACATTTTTAGCACCCTCGTCCCCCTTGGGCCTAGTCGAGCCAAGCAGGGACTGAGCGTGACGTCCAGACTGTAAGAGGCTGATTGGGTAAACATTTTTCTAAACTTTCTCATGAGTGACTCCAGCAGCAGCAGCAGGAGACAGAACACCGCTGTATCCTCCGCAAACAAGCTGCACACTCATGTTACAGGAGCTTAGAGACTTAATTATGAACGTGAGACATAAAATACAGACATGAAGAGAGTTTTATAACATCTGTATGATCCCCCGGGAGCAAAGACTAAACTATTGTGTCCAAAAATGACCACACACACTTTGTAGTAAACAAAAGCAGTGCAAAAGCATTACCTGTTTGTGTACCTTACTTTGAGTATTGAGTTAATGCAGAGTGTTGTAAAGCAGAACTAAATCCCCCTTATTCCTAACTTATCTTATCTTTTGTCACTGTGATGGTTAAATATGTATTTTCGGGGCATTTGAAGTGTCCATCGACGTGAAAAACCAGCCTTGCAACATTTCCCGACATCGACCCGAAGACAACTCTCCTGGGAAACCCCGGATCTTTTTTATATTTGGCAATGTAAAATGTTTTTGTATGTGATTATACTGTCTAGAAGGAAAGAAAGAATGGAAGCAAGAAAAAAAGATTGAAAGAAAGAAAGAAAATAGAACTAAACTAGAACTAAAGTCACTTAATTCTGCTTTATTGACATATTGGTTGATAATGGACACATGCACAGCCTTTGATTTCCAATAGAGCTGCTGCATTGTCTCTGATGTGGGTCAGGCAGTGGACAGTGGACAAGTCTGCCTATTATCATAATTTGGCGCTCATGGGTTGTCAAGAGTATTTTACAAGAAACACAAGTAATTTCAATTCAATCTGCACTCCAAATAGGTTCACCTCAAAGTATAGTGTTTTTTTTTAATAGCTGGTTTCATCACATACCACATACTATTGGAACAGTAATGTATTAGAGAGAAAGAACATTTCAAACTTTTGTTTTCTTGTTTCTTCTCACTTATTGCGGGGCGCGCCCGTCTGGGAGGACGCAGAGCCGTGCCAAGGGGCGCGAGACATTTGGAGAAACGTGCACACTTTAAACCTGACAGATGTGTTTGAGCAACAGAAAAACATGCCAACACGGGGTTAATCTCTAAATGCGAGAGAGCAGAGGAGGAGTGGGTCAGCTTTACCTCTGTCTCTCCTCTGTCCCTCCTCTGTTTCTCCTCTGTCCCTCCTCTGTCTCTCCTCTGTCTCTCCTCTGTCCCTCCTCTGTCTCTCCTCTGTCTCTCCTCTGTCCCTCCTCTGTCTCTCCTCTGTCTCTCCTCTGTCCCTCCTCTGTCTCTCCTCTGTCTCTCCTCTGTCCCTCCTCTGTCTCTCCTCTGTCTCTCCTCTGTCCCTCCTCTGTCTCTCCTCTGTCTCTCCTCTGTCCCTCCTCTGTCTCTCCTCTGTCTTTCCTCTCCTCTGTCTCTCCTCTGTCCCTCCTCTGTCTCTCCTCTGTCTCTCCTCTGTCCCTCCTCTGTCTCTCCTCTGTCTTTCCTCTCCTCTGTCTCTCCTCTGTCTCTCCTCTGTCCCTCCTCTGTCTCTTCTCCGTCTCTCCTCTTCTCCTCTGTACCTCCTCTGTCTCTCCTCTGTCCCTCCTCTGTCTCTTCTCCGTCTCTCTCCTCTTCTCCTCTGTACCTCCTCTGTCTCTCCTCTGTCTCTCCTCTGTCCCTCCTCTGTCTCTTCTCCGTCTCTCTCCTCTTCTCCTCTGTACCTCCTCTGTCCCTCCTCTGTCTCTCCTCTGTCCCTCCTCTGTCTCTTCTCCGTCTCTCTCCTCTTCTCTGTACCTCCTCTATCCCTCCTCTGTCTCTTTTCCATCCTTCTCCTCTTCTCCTCTGTCTCTCCTCTGTCCCTCCTCTGTCTCTTCTCCTCTGTCTCTCCTCTGTCCCTCCTCTGTCCCTCCTCTGTCTCTTCTCCTTCTCTCCTCTGTCCCTCCTCTGTCGCTCCTCTGTCTCTCCTCTGTCCCTCCTCTGTCTCTCCTCTGTCCCTCCTCTGTACCTCCTCTGTCCCTCCTTTATCCCTCCTCTGTCCCTCCTGTCTCTTCTCCGTCTCTCTCCTCTGTCCCTCTCCTGTCTCTCCTCTGTCCCTCCTCTGTCTCTCCTCTGTCCCTCCTTTGTCTCTTCTCCGTCTCTCTCCTCTTCTCCTCCTCAAAGGGGTGCTCACTCTTCCATTAAGTGTCATTATTCAACGCACCTGAAATGAGGGTGTAAACACTTTTAAATGCCGGGACGTATAACAGGAAGTCATAGTGAAACAAATATCTACTTGAGAGTTAAAGAAAAGACAAAGTAAAGTAAGCTAGGTCAACAGTGAAACCACAGAAAGAAACATGGTGATAGTTGTAAAAACCCAAGGATCAAGCTACAGTTGACAGTGGATCAAGGTTTGTAATATGAATGAATGAATGGGAAAGTTATGCTAATCTAATGAGCTAGTAACAGTAATTATACGGACAAAATGGTAATTATTCGTTATTTGTTCTTGCCTAGCTCTGATGTTGGTTGAATGACACAGAATAGAAACAATAAAAACTCATTCAACCATCAGTTCTGGCCTTCTCTTCTTCTTCTTTGGTGTTTTATGGCGGTTGGTATCCAAGTGTTACATTGCTGCCAGACTTTATTCTTTAGACTTTATTCCAGAGCTTCCGACTTTATTCCAGAGCTTCCGCCTTCTCAATTCAACTGGACGCTATGCTCCCCTTTTAGAATCTTCTTCTTCTTCTTTGGTGTTTTTAGACTTTATTCTCCAGACTTTACTCCTGGTAATACGTCTCCCCGTACGACTTTAGGCTTTCAACTGTGAAAGTATATGCGAAAAGAATGCGTGTGCATTCGATTCCTTTCTGTTTTGATCCCATGTGCTTTGAAGACAATGAAACATGAACACAATGGTACGAGTCTGGCGGTAATGTAACACTTGGATACCAACCGTCATAAAACACCAAAGAAGTAGAAGAAGAAGAAGCGTCAGCACCGAGCAGAAAGCAGTCTGTGTATGACGGTTGAGGACCTGCAGTGGTAAAAGTGATCCATAGTGAGAAACAATGTGAGTGTGTCTTCTCCTGGAAACACCGTATTTACAGCAGCAATTCTGCGCTGTCCCAGAGGCTGAGGGGGGCGTATATACTTTTGTTTTATCTCCCAAGGGGGGCGTGCCAGAAAAAGTTTGAGAAGCTCTGCCTTATATATATATATAGCTTATATACTGGCTGAATGGAGTTTAGATTGTGGTTGGTCATCCTGAGTTGCTCAAACTGTTGTCACCATGATTCAGCAGAAGAGCCTCAGTGCCTCATGCAGCACATATATACAGAGCACTATTGTTTATATGTCTGTCTAACCCTTATTCAATTTATATTTCACTACACTCCAAGTTAACAAATTACAGGTCATTTCTTTTTAAGCAATACAAACACGTGTAACAAAGTAAATAAATAATAGATACATTACATACACAAGATAAATTTATGTAATGCCAAGCAAAGTGGCAGACCCTTTATCATAAAAGTTGCAAAATGTACCTTTAAAGTGCAGATGGCAGGTTAGACTATACAGTGATGATTTTATTTAAGATTTGACAAAAATGCTAGGTTTATAATTCGTTACTTCCTGGTTGGGCATGAGCAGCACATGTGACATAGGCAGAGGTAATGCTGCGTTCCAGTTGTTCTCGACGGTCCGATGTTCCAAGTTCCGACTTGTAAAATTTCGCTGTAACACTTATACTTCGGAATCCCTACATGGAAACTCGGGCAACATTTCAGAATCCCGAGTTTATCCGTGTTTGCCAATCATGCGTTTGGATACCTTTTAACAATCGACATTTACTTTATTATTCCTTTAGTTTCTCTCCACTGTCTGTTGAGCTGCATTGTTATGCTAATGTTACTAATGTCTACACACAGCCAATGACAACAAAACACTGTTTGGGTTATTACATTTTGGATTTTCATTTTGGCTGATTTCAGCACTTTCCTGGTTTATAATATTTGATTTGATTTTTTACAGCACATGAACTATAATGTATTGCTCATAGTTTTTCCAACTTGACAAATGGAACACAGAAACCTCGCAGAGATCCGACCGCCGAGGATAAATGGAACGCAGCATAATTCCACATCTGTTTGCAAAATCCTGACACAACAGTTATGATTTGACAAATAATAACACCTTTATTTTGTGAAATGCTTGTTAAACTGTCAGAGAAATGTGTCTTCTTCTTCTTTGGTGTTTTATGGCAGCTGGTATCCAAGTGTTACATTAACGCCAGACTTTATTCTTTATAAATGTGTAAATTGCCCCTTCATTTTGGATGGAATAAGATAAGATAAGATCAGATATTCCTTTATTGTTCCACATGGGGAAATTTCATTGATGCAACGCCGGTAGATACAGAGGTAGATACAGAAGAAAAGATCAGTAGAAGATCTCTTATAAACAAAAACTCCTATAGATAAAACCTCACTTATCACTTATCAGAATATCACTTATTGATGACATCACAGAGGGATTTTGTTTTAGAATTGAGCTGGACTTCCTGTCATTTCAACTTTTTCTTTTTTTCTTCTCAAACTGCAACTTGACCGATGTAAAACTATGATAAATATTCACCACAGCATCTAGCCCACCCAACTAAGTCATAATTAGAAAAACATGAGCACCTGTGAAATGCACTTTAAATAGTGATAATAATAATAATAATAATAAATAAAAATTATTAATATTTAATATTTGTGCTGCTCTAATAAAGTTGCCTTTGTCTCTTGTCCACAGAAGATTTGCTCTCCTCGGTGCTGGACATAACATGCTGTGACCAAACTGAGAGAATCTTCTTCCCTGTTGGAGTAAGTCATATCAACATCCTCATATCTCTTAACAATGTTAGAAAGAATATTATACTATAAGTAGATAAGCTGAGTCATTCTTACTCCACCAAATGTAATTACTTGTTTTTAATCAAGAAGGCTAACGACATCAAGCTAACGACATATGACTAACGACTGAAACCCTATCCTGCAGCTTCAGTGTGTTTAGATTATCATGGGAGGAGTGGCGCTGGACGTAGGGGGCCCCGCAGTGAAGGCCCCCGACGGAGGCTGGGGCTGGGCCGTGCTGCTTGGCTGTTTCGTCATCACGGGCTTCTCCTACGCCTTCCCCAAAGCCGTCAGTGTCTTCTTCAAGGAGCTGATCCGCGAGTTCGGCGTGGGCTACAGCGACATGGCCTGGGTCTCCTCCATCCTGCTGGCCATGCTCTACGGCACAGGTACAGGCACACGAGGAGGAGAGGGGCTGCACATGGTACTTACACTGGCATTTTGTACGTTAGTATTGAGGTGGAGGCTCCAAAACCTTCTATTCTCCATGGAGAGGTCGCTGTTTTGCCTGAAATGGTCAACCTAATGAAAATAGCAATATCCACTCAGCTGACATCACCAAACCAAGATATTTATGTTAACTCTCCTGGACGTGTTTGCGATCAAAAAACAAATGACAACTCTAAAGGCGACGCTGGTCAGAAAGGCTGCAGAAGCCACACCCTCACTCACCTCCGTGTCTCCCCAGGCCCTCTGTGCAGCATCCTGGTCAACCGCTTCGGCTGCCGACCCGTCATGATGGTGGGCGGCCTGTTCGCCTCGCTGGGCATGATCCTGGCCTCCTTCTCCACCAGCATCATCCACATCTACCTCTGCACCGGCGTCATCACAGGTCAGCCATCTCGCCGCACCACTCTCATCAATAAACCAGTGCAGGATTTGGTGACACCATTGACCCCGCCCCCCGCCTTTCTCACACACTGGCACTTGGTCCACACAGCGAGGACGCAGGGAGAACAAGGGAACAGAATACACGTTTATTTTAATCCGGACTGTAAGATAATGGGTTCACTTTTATTACATCAATCAAAGTTCATTTATAGAGCACTTTACAACAATACAGAGAAGACCTGAGTGCTGTACAGGGCGCATTTAGAAAATAGACAAATTAAAACATTTAGTTAGTAAACACATTACAAAACGAAACAATGAAGGGATGAAAAGCTCACGTATCAAATAACTATCCTATTCATGTTAGATGAGGGACGTCTCTTACCCAAGTGTGAAGTACAGCAAATACCTTTATCATCACAGGTTCTATATCAAATCTACTGCCATATAAAAAAGGAAAGAGGGGGATAGGACATAAATAAATAAGTGAAGTCATATTGGCCTGAGTGTAATAAACAGAGCCAAGACAGTTCCAAAAGGTCACGACTGAAAGAGAGAAATACGAGACAAAAGTGTGAGGACTGGCTGTCGACTGCACTTCAGAGACAGAGACCTGTCCCTGGTCCACGCCTCCTCACTGAGGCGCGGTACTGTGTAGAAGCATTATGTCATTTTTCGAAATGACAAATGAATCACTCATTTTCTTTTAACTCTGAGCAGTTCTGCAAACAGCACATAGCACAGTCACATCTGGCCTTGTGTCATGGGGGAATTGTGCCAACAGTTTTCTACCTCATGGAACATCACATGCAAATACATTCAAATACACCTCAGAGAAGAAGACAGAGAGAGACATCCAATGGATTTTCACATTTAAAATGTGACAAAATGCTGTCAGTTCTGTTTTCCAGCTGTTGTGCCATTGTGCCATGCTTGACTGCCTTTCTCCTTTTAGATGATGTCACACATGAAGCCTATTATCTGCTTCATTTTAAAATCCTGTATAACAAAGCCACAGTTGGACCCTGGAATGTGCCATCATTTGAATATTAATCCTCCCATAAAAATATTACAACATAGCAGGTTGTAATATTTTCCTTTTCATGAATTCAAATCAAAGCTGTTCATGTGACTTCCTCTATTGTGCTCTATCGTACATCTGTGTCTGACCCTTGAACCCTTGTGTTCTCCTCAGGTCTGGATCTGGCCCTGAACCTCTCTATCGTACATCTGTGTCTGACCCTTGAACCCTTGTGTCCTCCTCAGGTCTGGGTCTGGCCCTGAACTTCCAGCCGTCTCTGATCATGCTGAACCGTTACTTTAGTGAAAAGCGTCCTCTGGCAAACGGCCTGTCTGCGGCGGGGAGCCCTGTGGCCCTGTGCTGCCTCTCGCCTCTGGGACAGGTCCTGCAGTACAAGTATGGCTGGAGGGGGGGCTTTCTCATCCTAGGGGGGCTCCTGCTCAACTGCTGCGTATGTGCGGCCGTTATGAGGCCCCTGCTGCCCCCCAAGAGCCTGCAGAAGGACGCAGAGGCCCCCAATGCGGTGGCTAAGGCAGATGAGAAGAAGAAGCCCAAAGCGAAGCTTCTGGACTTCACCGTCTTCAAAGACTGTGGCTTTGTCATCTACACGGTGTCAGCCTCTATCATGGTGCTGGGTCTGTTTGTGCCTCCAGTCTTTGTGGTGAGTTATGCTAAAGAGCTGGGCTACGAGGACACCAAGTCATCCCTGCTGCTCACCATCCTGGGCTTCGTTGACATGTTTGCTCGGCCCGCCTGTGGAATCTTCGCCGGGCTCAAGTGGGTGCGCCCTCGTTGTGTCTACCTCTTCAGTTTCGCCATGCTCTTCAATGGTGTCACCGACCTGATCGGGTCACAGGTGCGCTTTTACCCTCTCACTTCTCATTGTGGTCATGTTCTGAGTAATCAGGGGGATTTCACTGTCAAGTTAAATATGAACTCTCCAAATTAGTGCTTCATGATTCAATATGATACACAATACATTTCTCACAATACTGCAATTTTGCGAAACATTGGATAACTGATCAATTTTACATGATATATCACTGTTTTTAAGAATCAAAATCCACTACATGCACAAACCTAATATGAAATACACCTATTTTAGCACCGTTACTAAAATAATTGTGTACAAATAAAAAAAACTCCTTAAGTTTTAAAGTTTTAAAACTTAAAGTTTTTAGAACTTAAAGTATATTAATATCACCAAATTTAATGACAATACATAGATATTTCAATATTCTAGTACACCCATACTCAAAATCAAGATCTACAAAATCTTGTTAAGATTATTTAGTGTCTAACGAGAGTGGTTCTCTACCATATTAAGACAAATAGAGAGCTGTATTTGCAGTGCTTTTCAAACGCCCTATAGTACACTGCTGTAAAGTGAGTGCAGTTCACTGGCTTCAGCTGAGCCCTGGTGTCTGGGGCAGAGAGGCCTCAGGAGACACAGCTCTGTGTGACATTCATCTCAGCTAAAGTCCTCCTGAGTACACTTCAAACCAGCTCCACTGTACTGTTCTCTACTTGAGTAAACATGTACGGTATCTGTACTTGACTTCAGTATTTTTAAAATGGTACTTTCTACATCCCTAGATTTTTTTTTGCAGAAATAAAATATATAGTTTAGCAGGGCTTACCCAGAGTAGGATACATATCTGAGTTCCCGGTCTTGATTCGCAGATTGAGAATGACTCTTGGATGTCTATATAGTTGAGCCTAAAATATATAGTTTACCTACCAACTTTGGGCAAGCAAAAATATACAAATAACATTGATTCAGTAGTTTCTGTTGAACAAAAATTAGCATTAACATTTTATATTCTGATCACTACTTTTCACGCTTTAATAGCTTTCAAAAGACACTTCATTTTGACGGTGTGTGTGGTCCGTGTGGGATGCAGTGTTTAAGTGGATGTAACCCGAGTCCAAGCCCACAGTCGTCTGCCTCTGCTCCTTTCTCAGCGCAGTGAGCCGTAGGGGACAGAGGGCAGCTCAGGACACCAACACCTGCCTAATTATGTGCTCCTGTCGCAACAGCACAGCACCCAAGGGTCCTTAGCATGGAGACGGATATTTACAGGAGTTATAACATGAATCTGGTTCTATTTGTTTTGACAAGTTTAAATGCACTATGTAACTTTTCAGGTAGAGGGTGTGTGGAGATGTTACTGAGACATAGTGCACTTTTAAATATGATATTCTGCAAAATTGACCTAGTTTAATACACTCTTGTTTTGGATCTCTAAAGTCTCGCCCTTTCAGTCCCAGAGAAAACATTTCAGATTTCCCAGATTTGTGAAGCGAAAGGTCGAGTTCTGAGGTCTCCTGTGCTGTTTTTAAGTCCATAAATCACCAGACTCCTGCCTCATTTGTTCTATTTCTGCCTCAAATCACGTTCGTTACATGAGCAAGCTAGCTTTTCTTTATTTCAATACATACGTCATTTTAATTTCTAAAACATGAGATGCCAAAGTAATGGTTGCGAAAAGCACATTAAAGGCCTATCAAATAACGCATAAAATTTAAGTTTGGTGCTATATATTTTTGATCTGATGTTTCAGTCTTGTTTGATTCAGTTCAGTTCAGTTAAAATCACAGCAGCATTTTTTCTTGAAGGACGACTTTGAAAAACATATTAAACACGGTTTATAGGAAATGAGCAAATGTCCCAACATCCTCTGTCCTTGGATCAAAGTTGTTTTTTGTTTTTGTTTTTTACCCATTTTAGTCTAAAGAATACATCAGTGATACAAGAGAAAATCCCTTTGGTCAACTAAATAAAATAATCATCAGTACAAAGAGAGATCATTGTGTTTGAAAAAGATAACTAATTGAATCCAAACAAGTCACAAATACATTGCAATCTAAAAATACGCAAAACCAGATGCACATTAGGAGTCATGTATTTGCTGTAAAAGTAAATCCTCTTCGCTTGTTGCCGTGTTGCAGTCACATGACTACACAACGCTGGTGTTCTACTGTATCTTCTTCGGGCTCTCCTATGGGATGGTGGGAGCGCTGCAGTTCGAGGTGCTCATGACCATCGTGGGCACAGAGAAGTTCTCCAGCGCCATCGGCCTGGTGCTGCTCATGGAGGCCATCGCTGTGCTCGTCGGACCCCCTGGTGCAGGTCAGTGGTACTACATGCTTCCATTCTACCACATTATTATCAGATTCTCAAGTCTCCTCAAAAGATGAAGACGTAGCCTATAGTTGGGGAGGTGGGAAGAGTAGGCAAATGTATTCAAATATTTCAAAATCCTCATGTAAGGACTGATTGGGATGCAAGCCTTTTAATATGCTGCTCCCTCAGCTTGGAACTCTCTCCTGTCTGAACTGAGGTTGAGTTAACTGGTTTCACTGAGGGGTTTTCGCACTATTTTTAGAAACAAAGAGCGATAATCCTACAAAAATTGTCCGTACTTTTGATGACCGTACTTTTCTGGCAATATAGCGCTCCTGAATAAAAGCCGCTCCAACAAAATTTACAAAGAAACAAGAAATTGGTTCTGCCCGGTGGTCGAGTGGTTGGGGCTCCGGGTGCGGCTGGCAGCGATGTCGTGAGTTTGAATCCTGACTCCGACAATTTGCTGTATGTCCTCCCTTCTCTCTCATGCCCCATTCAATTCTCATCTGTCCTGTCCAATCAAGCCTACGGGCCAAAAATTCTTCAAAAGAAACAAGAAATTGTACATATACGTGTAAATAATCTGTAGGTGCTCACGTTGTAACATGAGATATTTACACACGTTGTCTTTTGAACCGGGGGTCTCGCAGCGTACCTGTGGTCCTCTGTGCAGCCACTGCTGAGGTGAGTTGGATTGTAATAAAACACACAGCATTTTGAAAACAGAAAACGCATCACAGCTGTCCCTACTGTCCCCTCTGTCCCTACTGTCCCCTCTGTCCTTGATGACTCTGTCTGAGTTGATTTACCTGTATCCGTGTCTTCACATCTGGATCATCTGCTCCTGAGCTTGTGCTTATCGAGTGAGTGTTAGGTTGTCAGGTCGGGCCAAGAAAGTCTCATTTCACTACGGCAGGTTCTAAACTGCAGACCGCCGTGTATCGCATGTCTGATCCATGTGTGCGTTTCGCCACGTCTAGATTCACTTCTTCATTAGACTAATTTCTCAGTGAATTTGAGTCTGATTATAATAAAACACACATCGTTTTGAAGCTTAAAATAAAGTGACCACTGTCCACTGACGACTTCTTCTACCGTGTGTCAAATGCTTGTGCTTCCTGCTAGAGTGCCCCCGGTGGTTGTAAAAATCTATAATTAACATTTTATGGGCCGCAGGGTTCAAAGCGTGGGAAAAAGTACCGGCTTAATGTCTGAAAAGTACGGTGAATGTCTCTGTGTAAACGCTTTATAATTACAAGTTTCCCACTTTGTACAAAGTGGCTCAAGAAATTAGGGCAACTACTCAAGTTAACAAGCGTAACTGTAAGTGAATGTAGCAGAATGTTGCAGTGAATGTTATGAATAACTTGGTGTAACGTTTGTCATTTTGGTCTGACCCAGTCTACTCTGTTTGCACTCAGTGGACACTTGTGGCTTCAACAGTGTGGGAATCCTGACCAATCCTGTCCCTCACACAAAGCCCTGCTCTGTAAACACTGGACATTGATCTCCACGCTGCCAGCTTCTGCACTAAAGCACTACCACCTGACATCTGGGAAACCACTGGGGTTCACTTTGTGTCTATCCATTCACACAGGGAAAATCTATGCATGTCCACCTCCCACTCAGGAACTGTGGAAAATGAGTCGACTACGGGCAGGGGCTGATGGGAAACTGTGGCAATAGCTTTGTAATGAGCAAAATATACTGAAAAGTGATTTGTAAGGTCGGCTCTACAAAATTGACATATTGTTATTGTTTCACTCTATTGCTTTTATACAGGCAAATGTACTATTGTGTACATTTGTGATTCCACCAACATTCCTACTGATTTTGGCTAAAGATATAATTGTTTCTGGTACAATTAGTTAAAGTTTGAGATCAAAGTTTGTGGTTAAGAGTAGTAATAGGGTTAGTTTATTTATGTATTTATTTCTCACAATTAGTTAAGATTTCACAGATCATTTCAGAGAGGAGACATATTCAGGAGACAAGCACATTCCAATGATATCCATGCATTGTTCCCATTGCAGGAGTTGTATGTCCCAGGTACATCACATTTAAAATACTACTACAATAGTAACTTGAGCTTCTCCTTGTGTTCCCCCGCTGCAGGTAAACTTCTGGACCACACAAAGCAGTACATGCACGTCTTTCTTCTGGCGGGCTGCGAGGTGTGCCTGTCCGCCATCGTCCTCTTCACCTGCAACTTTCTCTGCATCAAAATCAAAACCCCCGCTGCTGCCGCTGAGGAGGATGGCCCGGAGAACGTGGCCATGACAGCAGACCACAAGGCAGAAGACGGTGTAGACCAGGAGGAGGACAAGATGCTGGAGGAGAGGGCGACCCGACCTGACAGTGTGGCCGTGGACTCACAAGAGGTGGAGAGGTTCCTCAAAGAGCCTGAGAATGACAGGGCCCTATCGCCCAGTCCTGAGACCTGCCTGTAGATGAGGCCTGGGGAGGCACACAGACACCTTTGGTTTAAAGCTACACCACGTCACTTTTCGGGTGGCGGCTACTGCTGCTTTTCTCCACAGAGAGGTTATTGCTTCAAGTGCATATGACAGGTTAGACTACACCATTCAATAACACAATTAATGGTGCTGTACTGTTTTAGAAGGTGAAAAACAGGTTCATCCTGATGCAGTACCAGCATCCAAAATATTCACTGCAAATAAGTTTAGAAGCAGTTTTCACAACTCTCTGAGCCCAGACCAAGCTCACAGTGTACTTCGAACGCTCGCGGGGAATCAAACGCTCTATGATTAGTGTAGTGGTCTCATTTTCACCTGAATAGATGCTTTTACAGTTTATCTGTGCTGGGGCAAAACAGATTGAACTTCATTACATGGAAAAAAATCAAAACAATATATTTAAAGAACATTGTACAATATTGACTTCAACAATATTCCCTTATCAAAGAAATACCTGAAGTTGTGTTTAGGCTAATTCGGCTTGTGTCAATACGAGGTTCTCTCCCTCTGAGCCTCAGAAAAAACACTCCCAGATTCGTGACGTCAAAGCCAAAAGTAGAGATCTGGAGGGCTCCTGTCCATAAGTATAGTCCATAAATATTCGCCAGACTCATTCTGACCATTATTGTCTCTAATTGCGTTCATTATACCTGTGTGCTTAATTTAGCATGTCAAGGCAAGCTAGCTTTTCGAACAAATTCTATCCAAAATGCAGAGATAATGTGACACTCAAGGATAAAACATTTCTGACCATTTAAAAATGTCTTTTACAAAACAATGTTTCGTTTTTGTTTGTTTTCTTCTCTAACACTTGACTGATGTAAAAACAGTGTCATATGCATAAGCAGTCCTAACTGGTCAGTTCTGTGGTGAAGGAGCCCATGGCATACGAGGGTACATTCCAGGCAAAGCAGCAACATCTCCATGGGGCCAAGCAGGTGAAAGACCTCATTCAGATTCCAGGTTCCATAGTGCAGCTTTAATTTGAGGTGATGGTGTTGAGACAGGTTTGCACACGGTCGCCTTACATGTTTCGCACTGGCCTTTCATTCCTGTTTAATCACTTTATCTGCCTCATGAGCCCTCGAAATGCTTAGTTCCAGAAGTATGTCATTAGGGCTTTATTTACCAGACGTATTTGAAATAACTTAAAGTATCTAGCTAAGCTTCTTTTATTTAACTTTTCACTAAAATATGTACCACATTTGACCAAGTTTGGCATGTTTGACTTCCTGATTGGAAACAATGACATCACACTTGGTAATTCCATAACTGTGAACTAGCAACCAATCTGTACTCTTGTGCTCAACTGTATCTTTGTCTACAATGGAACACTCTGGACTTGACTTGTCAAATAATAGTCATCTGGACATTTCGACTTTCATTCCAAAGTCATTCTCAATCTCCTGACCTGGTCTCAGAACTCAGATATGTATCTTACTCCGGGCAGCTTCCTGTTTTTTGCTATTTTTACTTTGTTGAGAGGATTCTGGATAGTCTGTGTTTACTCCGCTTTGGCTCTCAACAAAGAGCCAAAAAACAGGACAAAAGGGAAACTGAACCAAGAAGCAATGGACTATCCCTTATGTGTCTGGACGTTTATTTTAAACCAGGAAACATTTTAAGACCAAAACTGGTCCACCCTAAGGACAAGATGTAGACACAAAAACAGAGCAATGTAGTTTATTCTGTCCAATGCCGTGAAGAAAGAGCGTTACGTAGGAGAGACTAAACAGCCACAAGAGGCTTTAGCAGCACAGAAAACACGCTAAGTCAGTAACAATGATTAGATTCAGGTGCAATTTAGACAGTGTAAAGAACTAGATTAACAAGACGGCCTATAGGTTGCCCCGCCCTGAGGGCAGGGTTTAATATGGAATAAATATGAGAGGGACCAGGTCAGTAGAATGAGAATGACTTTGGGATGAATCGTCTTTTATTTTTTTCAAAACAGGGTCCAGAGAACTACAATTGAATACTTATCCACAATAGATTTTTTGACCAGTAAAAATATATGAAAACAACTTTATTTTACTAATTTAAGGTGTGAACGGTCAGAAAAATCCGTTCCTTGCTCATAAATTGTGCTAGACTTTTGGATGAAAGTCCTAGTGTGATGCCATCAATATATTTTAATCCTCAACTCTAGTTCCTGTTCATTTCTACTTATATTCCAACTTTTCTTCAAACTACCACTTGACTGGTGTAAAATGATGAAGTTGTACCACATAGAAACATGAACACCTGTCATATGCACTATCACTTTTGTTTTTTTAGCCTCATTTAGATGGCTTCACTTCAGTATAACGTGAGTCTTTGTGAGTTTTTAGATGATCATACCTCGGGCTACATCCAGAACCAAATGTGTGGCTCCTGTGCAGCCCGGTGGAGAGCGCTGAGCTTGTCCTGTGTCACGTATGAGTCCTGTAGAGATGAACCCTGTAGTCACCAGCACTTTGAGGCTAACGCTGGCATTTTTCTGTTCATGTTCAAGTCTGTGAACGCTGCTTAAAGTGATTGTAGAATGTCAGCATTTTAGTCAAATGTAAAGTATATTTCAATATTAGAGTGGGATCTTGATGCATTATTTTGTTAGAAAAATATATTAAAAAATAGCTGCACAACAAAGATGTTTAATAAAATGAAATTAAAACTTGAAGGCTAAATGTGAGCGACTGGGGCATAAAAGTTATAATAAAGGCAAGAGAGATTGTCGCCATGGTAACCTATTGTAATCCGAACTAACAGATGTTTTATTTATTTTTATTGTCTCTGAAATACAAACAAACTAATGATAAATTAGTTAAATTGATGAATACATTTTCAGTTTAAGTAATGTATTCTTCTTTTATAGTATTGTCACGAAGTAAACAAAATGATTATCAATCACTGAGTCCTTATGGTGCTATGACAATTCTGCACAAAATATAAAGTAGTGCAGTGTTTTTAAGTGAATATATGTGAAAATGTCCCGAGACAAGTAGAGTTCTGCATTATTAGGACCACAAATCTACCATGGATGTCCATTTAATTGCTTTTATCTACCATTATGCATTTTATGGCCATATTTGTTCATGTTTTTCTTATTAGAATTTTTTTCTGTCTCCACTCATAACATGGCCACCACGACTGCCATGGCAACAGAGCACATCATCTCTCTAGGCTTTATTATTCCGCTTTGGCATAAACCCTATGTATGATTCTAACATGCTGCTGAATTGGAGAAATGCACAGGTGTGAGGGGTGGACACCACTCAAATTTGAATTTTAAAAATCTCATATTTTTTGAATAAAAAAGTCCCTAAAATATTTTCCTACCTGTCACTGATGATCAAACCTTGTTTTTAAAGCTCTCTGAGGGACCCATGATTAGGATCCTTTTGGACCATATGTTCAGCTTGTGTTCAGGCGGTGTCCCACCTGCTCTTCACACGTCCCCCCGTCTCATGTTCCTTCTGAACCCGTATATGCAACACGTGCCCTTTGTTTAGCCACCAAGAGAAGATGGCACTGAGACATGCCCTTTAAACGAGACATATAATGCCAAATTAGTCTACCACAGTCTTTCCTCTACATTAGTTTACTCAAAGTTGTAGTTTGATTACGCATGAGTAATTGAGTAATGCTGTAATGTCCTGAGGCTCGAGTGCTCAGAAAATTCCTATTTCCACATACCCGCTATCCCCGCCCACATCCTGTCTTTAGCTGTCATAAGTTTAAATATTCAGACTCTGAGGGACACTTGTTTCTATTACAGAGCCTTTTTAGATCAATATTGCGGTTCACAAAGAACAAAATATGAAATACCTAATACCAAAAAGCATAATATGTCTCCTTTAAACACAGCTTTGGTACAACCATACACTGCCTAAGAGCAATGCACGGAACACGCTCGAATACGAGGTCTTTTTAAGCAGTTTGACCTGGGACCAAAATATTATCAGTCTGATTCTGTTTTCAAACACACGTGTAACATGAGTGTGGAGATCTGTGTGTGGAACATGGACGAGAGCGTGTCCACACACAGCTGTGGCGGACACAGTGGGATAAAGATCGAAATGTTAGTGTTTATGTCACTATCGATTAGATGTAGTTGTAGTAGTAGTAGTAGTAGTAGTAGTAGTAGTAGTAGTAGTAGTAGTAGTAGTAGTAGTAGTAGTAGTAGTAGTAGTAGTAGTAGTAGTAGTAGTAGTAGTAGTAGTAGTAGTAGTAGTAGTATGAAATCCAAATTATTACACCATAAACAATCATATCAGTTTTAAGATGTGCCTTGGGAAAATCTAATTCTAAAAATAATCAATGTATATTTAATCAGTGTTATAATTCAAACATGAACAAAAGCTTAAATAATAATGAATAATAAGAATGATAAGGTTTGGGAACATAAGCCCTAATCTATTTGCGAATTTTTGTTCACGCTTTATCAAGGCAACTTGAGATGTATTTGTATTAAAGTGATTCCTTTTTATTTTTTGGTAACAACAATTACTCTTTTAAAAGCCTTAATGAAGCATGACTAAATAGTTTACTCAGGATGATTCAAGCTTGGTAACGACTTAATTGACTCCGTAACTAAGTAGTTACTAAGCCTAAATCATTCTTGATAAACGATTTGTTCATACTTTATTAAGGCAAGGCAAGGCAAGGCAAGTTTATTTGTAGAGCACATTTCATACACAAGGCAATTCAAAGTGCTTCACACAGCAGGAAAAATGCATTCAAATCACAAAGAAATTACAGAAACAGAAATACAATAAAATTAACTAAATTAAAAATCAATCCAACTGATTGTCTAAACTTATAAAATCACAAACAAAAGAGAAGAGTGCAAAGAAAAAATTGTTTCAGTCATATTCGCAGCTAAACAAAACTGTTTTTAGCTTAGATTTGAACATTGTCAGAGTAGAACCTGTCTCACATCTTCAGGAAGACTGTTCCAGATTTTAGCTGCATAAAACTGAAATGCAGATTCCCCATGTTTTGTCCTGACTCTGGCACCAGCAGGAGGCTGGTCCATGTTTAGTCCTGACTCTGGCACCAGCAGGAGGCCGGTCCATGTTTAGTCCTGACTCTGGGCACCAGCAGGAGGCCGGTCCATGTTTAGTCCTGACTCTGGCACCAGCAGGAGGCCGGTCCATGTTTAGTCCTGACTCTGGCACCAGCAGGAGGCCGGTCCATGTTTAGTCCTGACTCTGGCACCAGCAGGAGGCCGGTCCATGTTTAGTCCTGAATCTGGCACCAGCAGGAGGCCGGTCCATGTTTAGTCCTGACTCTGGGCACTAGCAGGAGGCCGGTCCATGTTCAGTCCTGACTCTGGCACCAGCAGGAGGCCGGTCCATGTTTAGTCCTGACTCTGGCACCAGCAGGAGGCCGGTCCCTGAGGTCCTCAGAGTCCGAGATGGTTCATATGGCACTAACATGTCCGCGATGTACTTTGGTGCTAGGCCATGGAGAGACTTGTACACAAGCAGAGCTGCTTTAAAGTCTCTTCTCTGAGCCACAGGGGCCAGTGCAGAGACCTGAGAACAGGACTAATGTGATGCTACTTCCTGGTTCTAGTCAGGACCCGAGCAGCAGCGTTCTGGATGTACTGCAGCTGTTTTACAGCTCGTTTGGAGAGGCCAGTGAGCAGGCCGTTACAGTAGTCTAATCTACTGGAGACAAACGCATGGATAAGTCTCTCTAAATCTGGTTTTGACACTATATTTTTGATTTTGGCAATGTTTTTTAGATGGTAAAAAGCTGCTGATGTTATTGATTTGACGTGGCTATTAAAGTTCAAGTCTGAGTCCATTATTACCCCCAGATTTCTAATTTGGTTTGTAGGTTTTAGAGCGAGACTCTGGAGGTGACTACTAACACTTCCTCTTTGTTTCTGTGGGCCAAAAACGATTATTTCAGTCTTGTCTGAGTTCAGCTGGAGAAAGTTGTTTTGCATCCACAAACTGATCTGTTGGATGCAGTGACAGAGTGAATCTACTGGTCCATAGTCACCTGCCGATAGTGAAACAGATCTGAGTGTCGTCTGCATAATTGTGATAGGACACATTTTCACTGCGTATCAACTGACCTAACGGCAGCATGTAGAGGTTGAACAGAAGGGGACCCAGGACTGACCCTTGGGGCACTCCACAGGTCAGGGTCATGTGGTCTGAGACACAGCTACCAATTTCAACAAAGTACTTCCTATCTTCCAGATAGAACCTTAACCAGTTTAGGGCAGTGCCAGTGATGCCCACCCAGTCCTCTAGTCTCTGTAAGAGGATCCCATGATCGACAGTGTCAAAAGCAGCACTCAGATCTAACAGAATTAAGACTGAGGCTTTGCCCGTGTCAGTGTTCAGGCGGATGTCATTTGTCACCTTGACAAGAGCAGTCTCAGTGCTGTGATGAGGTCTAAAACCTGACTGAAAAACATCAAATGAGTTGTTTATTAAGAGGAAATCTGTGAGCTGTTGGTAAACAACCTTTTCAAGGACTTTGCCCCAAAATGGCAGATTAGAGATGGGCCGGTAATGACTCAGTACTGCGGCATCAAGACTGCTCTTCTTTAGGAGAGGCTTTATGACCGCAGTTTTCAAAGACATTGGGAATGTTCCAGATTGAAGCGACATGTATTAAGGTTAATTAAGGTGCAATTAATATAAAGTTGTACCGATTTTCTTTTTTTTTAACCAAACCCTCGCGTTCGTAGACCAAACTATGGAACCATGTTGATGCCAGATGTGACCAAACCTCCTATCGTCCAGCTTCAGTCCTGTGGTGCGTAGAGTGTCAGTCGGTCGTGGTTTACAGCTTGTTGTAAAGTCGATATATATCTGCTTTCAGCCCGGCCCATAATAAGTAACTCATGGACCTATTGCTTCATTGTGCTTGTCCAGTGTGCAGTGTGTGGTGTTGCTGCAGTAAGCGAGCTCTGCCTCTACGAGTGACTGTGGCATTGTTCTGTCATCAAGTGTCCCGCTAAAAAATGGTCTTCCAGTTTTGTGGCTTGTTAGAAGGACATGTGTGAATATTACTAGAACTATAAATGTAAACATCTTTTAAAATTGTCTCGCGGGTAATTGTTATCAGTGGCAAAAGAAAGTAATGCAAAAATGTCTTTACTGTTTGTGTAACAACCAGAATGTACGGAAATGTAATATATTTTTAAATAAATATTTATGCTCCGGATTTTTATTGATTCTGTTCTGCTTTGGATTTTCTTTCGCGCTTGGTTTTTGACACAACAGAAGGACAAGATGTGTCTGCCTGTAACCATGGAGACATGTGATGGAGGAGGTGTCAAAAATGTGTCTTTCAGCTGTTTATAGACCAAGCAATTGAAAAGAAATAAGGCAAAATATTATTAATTAGTTTTAGAGTGACTCACAAAATTTGACTATTTTAGATGTATGAGGTTAGGGGAGACTGGGTTTTTCAATTCATAAGTTGTTTTCTCCAAATGCATTTTTAGACATTTAACAAGATATTTCTCATATTGTACAGAAAGATTTGCTGATGACAAATTCCAAGCATGAGTTCAATCTTCTGTTAGATCTATTTTTTTGTCTAATATGTCAGCCAAATGATGCCATACATTTCAACTCGGCCCTATCCAAGTTTCAGATGTGTACCAAATATTTTTGGGCTATTTTTACACTTAAAATGGCTTATTTCTAAATAAAAACATCTGCGGAGAGGCAAGTCTGTAATTAATACTAATAAGTTAATGAGCAAAAGAAAAGTTAAAAGCCATACTGTGGAACATTTCAGGCAACACAATAGCCCTGCAAGTAATGGACCCTCCCCCAGAAGTTAGATAGCTGTACCTTTTATTATATTTGATTTAATAATATTGCTTTGAGATGTCTTACCTGCACTGAGCAATTTAGTTTCACTTTCACATTTATTCGCTGAATTTACGGTAGATTCTAATAAATAAAGGTTTTCAATAACATTAGGGAGCCAAGTACAATTAATTTAATAATAATATCGCTAGAGGGCGACGTGTAAATTAGAACCGCAAAATCCAAAGCGGCCCATAACCCGGCCCATAACTAACAAGCGCGTGTTTCTCTACGGACTTGGAAAATTGTTGCACAGTCAGAAACTGTTCCGCCGAAATCTTCTTCTAAAATCTCTAAAATTACAGGTAAATTTGACGCTTATTAAATCGTTGTGCATGCATGCTGACAGCTTACATCAGGCCCACGGGCCCCTGAGGTGTAGACGTAGATCAGACGTACGCGTGTTCTTGTAATAGTTGTAGTAAAGTAAATCATGTGGCACACGGCTAGCTCATTAGCATTAGCTCCACAACTGTCTGAAGATGAAGTGGGCTGCTAAAATATCTAATGTAACAGTCCCAAAGCAATTTTAACTATGCTAACCAGTCGGCTATTAATATATCTGTAATAATGTTTTATGAGGTCAATGGTGGAAGACATTATGGGAAATGACAATGTCAATGTAATTCAACATAATAAAAAAAGCCAAAAGGATAACAGATGTGATGCTTTTGTTGTGTATCTTTATTTTTTTTTGCACAGGTTAGTTGTTAAACTGCTGCTGTTGACAGTTTTGTGTCAAATGGTGTTACAACTTCTGAGGCCAAACTTGTTTCCATGTGGTGTTTACTTTTTCCAGAATGTTAAACAATTGGGAAATCTTCAGTTTGCTACATAATATACAAACTGATTTCCTATTACAAAACTTCTTCTGAATCGCATAGAATTATCCATATCCCTCTAACGTTTGTTTAGTCTTCCTTAATTTATTTGTATTCAGTATTCCTTGAGTATACGGCCAACTTTTAAAAATTAAACTTTCAGAATTAATTTTTTTTTTTTTTTTAAATGGACAAAAATGCTACAACTAACAATTATTTTGGCGGTTGATTCATCATCTTTTAGTATTTTTGTTTATTTCTATTGTAAATTGCGATTTTTAAAATACCTTTTTAAAACCACTTAAATATAAAGTTATGCTAATGTAAGGCTTCTATGCATTAATCTGTCTGATTTAAAATCAGAAATTGATTAAAGTTGCACAATATATTGCGAAAGTATCTTTCATTCCTTCATTTACTGCGGCTTGTTCCCGTTCGGGGTCGCGGGTGGGGTACACCCTGGACAGGGGCCAGCTCGTCTGTAAAAGTATCTATCACAATAATTTTGCAACAAGCTTTGATATAGCAGTACCCCTGCAAATCTAAAGAGCTTCATAGATAGGGAGGTCTCAATATACAATTTTAGCGTTACAATTATTGTGAGACGATTTAACGATTATTGACACTGACTGAAGAGCAGTGCAATCTTTAATTTTCTTTCATTCCCGTTGTCTAACATGGGGATGTTAGACAAGTTAAAATAAGACACAAAATTAAGTATGTTTTGTTCAATATAGAGCCCAAAAAATGTTCTAAATGTTACATTTTGATAATATTTTGGGCCTAGGATGTCAAAATTATTCAGTTAATCGATAATCGTGAATATTAAGGTCACAATTTAATCGTAACAACCAAAAGACCCTCATCATGTGACCGGAACCATAGTTGTTGCAGTATTCAACGTTTCCCCCTAAAAGATGTGATTTGATAATGTTTTAGTTGTGTGTGTGTGGTGACTTGGTGAAAAAGTTAGAACACTTTTCCAATAGTTTTTTATTGTTTTCCTCAATAATAATCTTTATTTATAAATCTTCTCTTTTTAGAAGCCTTCTAACTACTGTTAAAAGATTGCTTAGTGACGGCCCTAACCGTGACCTGTATAATCTGGTCGTCTCTAGCGAGCTGTGGTGGCGATGCCCAAGCTCCAGGGCTTCGAGTTCTGGCGGCAGACGCTGAAGGGGGCGCGCTTCGTGGTGGCCCCCATGGTAGACCAGAGCGAGCTGGCCTGGCGTCTGCTGAGCCGGCGCCACGGGGCCCAGCTCTGCTACACGCCCATGTTCCACGCTCAAGTGTTCGTGCGTGACGTCAACTACAGGAGGGAGAACCTGTACAACGAGGTGTGCGCCGAGGACCGGCCGCTGATCACACAGGTGAGCGCAACGGAGGGCGCGGGCAGTCCACTCTGATCAAATGTAATGGTTTCTCTGTGCCCTTCTATGAATTATTTGATTTGATTTAGGTTGAGACTGCTACTAAGGATTTGTTTTTGAAGTTCACCATGTACATAAATGACCTCTCAGACTGCTGCCAATGTCAGCTCTATGCCCATGACAGTCATCCATGTGTCTGCCAAAACTTCCACTCAGGCAGGGCAGCAGCTGACACAGGCCCTATCTAACATCACCTCTTGGCTTGAGCAATCACATTTAACCCTAAATGTAAAGAAAACTGTTGCCATATGTTTTTCCATAAAATCACGACCTTTGACTGACCCCTTTGTTGTATCCATAAATGACCAACAATCCAAGGGATATCTAGGGATCATAATTGATAGCAACTTAAAGTTTCAAAGTCATATAAAGTACATCTGTAAAAAACTAAAACCAAATTTGAGTTGCTTTCGCTTCATAAGACGGGAGCTGTCACATCAAGCGGCTCTGCTGTACTTGCATGCAATTATTTTTTTCACATCTCTCATATTGTCTGACCTCATGGTCACAAACATCTGCATCCACGCTCAAACCTGTAATATCTTTGTACCAGCAGCAATTAAGGTGTTTGATAGTGATATCATCCAAAAGCACAAACTTTTTACATTTGAGAATTTAGTAAATTTTAGCACATTGAAACAGTTTTTTAAATGTTTACATAATCATGCGCCACCACCTTTTTCTGGTTTGGCCGTCAGACGTCAAGGCTCTCTCAGACCAAACACCAGAGCCTCTGTGAGTGTGGACTGTGTGGTTCCAAACACCAGAGCCTCTGTGAGTGGGGACTGTGTGGTTCTTTTGGACAGTCCAGCTTCTTCTCTGCTGGAGCCTGTGGAACTCACTCCCACACATTTAAAACTGCAGACTGACATGAGCACCTTTATTAGGTGTTTGAAACTGTGGCTGAAATCAGGACAGAACTGTGCACATGGTGATGTATAAAATGAAATGTGGTGTATATCGTCTGAAAATGTTGTATTGTTTCAATTCTAAAAGCCTCCTATGGACAGGTGTTGAAAATTTGCTCAACACTTAAAACATTGCATCTGGTTCGTCCAATGTCCATATTAAATAAATAAATAGTTATTTATATTGTACCTTGAAATACACTCAAATTAAATACAGTATCAACCAAATAAAGGGTCACGATTAATTGTAGAACATTTGCGGCCCTAATTGAGGGGTAAGTATTGCTCAAAAGTTTAATAGAATATGCGCTTAAACTGTATATGGCGCATTTGCACAGCATCCCATTGGTGTATTTGTACAAATTATTTTGGGTTTTTGGTCTTTATCGTTTGTTTTTGTGTCAGTTCATTTTGTTTCCATTGCAAGTCCCAAGAGCAGAAATATCACCTTTTAACTTTGTTTGGAAAATTACACTTCCATGTTTCGGCTCGTTTTATTCATTATGAACTACTCCTTATGAACTCTTCTCAAATTCTATTTATTCCCTCCCTGCCATATTCCATTTTGGCTTTCCTGCATCATTTCACACATACGTTATATACATTACATACATATATTCTTGACTGCACAACACAAACATCATATGAACACTCTTATTGTGCGTTGCAGTTCTGTGCCAATGACCCGGAGGTGTTTGTCCAGGCGGCGCTCCTGGCTCAGGACTACTGCGACGCCATCGACCTCAACCTGGGCTGTCCTCAGATGATCGCCAAGAGAGGTCACCCCACCGCCACCTAGTACTGTGGTCACTGTTAGAATACTGCAAAGACGCTCCAGTCTCCTCTCTCAGAACAGCTTTTGTTCATCTATAAACTCTGTATGCAGACTATAAACCCTTTTAAATGTTTATGAACGAATACATTATACATTCCAAAATCTCCGCTAATTTGAAGTGGAACTTATTGTGATTTCAATGGATATGGATTAACCTCAGAATGATCTCCCGCTGTGTTTATGTCCATAAATCATCACCAGCCTCGTTCTGAGCATTCCTGCCTCAAATCACTTTCATTACATGTGTGTGCTTTCTAGACTGCATTTCGGAGGCAGGCTAGCTTTTCTTTTTTCAATGGTGATTCCCTCTGTTGCCAGTAGATGAAGTGCTATCACAAAATCCTGATGAGGGAACGCCTGACTGAGAGAAAGTTGTGCATGCTGTTCAATACATAGATTATTTTCTAATCATTTTAAGTTCAACAACATGAGATGCCAAAGCAAATGTACAAGAGCAAGTTTAAAGGACAATAACAATACACATGTCCTTTAATGTTTTCACAATTATCTCTGGCTACTGCTGGTTTTCACTTTGGATTTGTACTTTACATGCAGACTTTATACACAAACTAGTGACCCACTGAAAAATGCACTTTTCTTTTTACCTTGTACATTTGCCATTTCTATTGTGTCACACTCGGAGCTCTCGTTCTCACAGGTCACTACGGAGTTTTCCTGCAGGACGAGTGGGAGCTGCTGGAGAAAATGGGTGAGTGACAGACATCATATAAACTCTCTGGACTAAACCTTGTGAAACCTTTCTTAAAAGGCTCCTCAACGCGCTCTGTTTCCCGTCCAGTGAAGTTGGCCAACGAGAAGCTGTCTGTGCCCATCACGTGTAAGATCCGAGTGTTCGAAGACCTGGAGAAGACGATCCAATACGCGCAGATGCTGGAGAAGGCCGGCTGCCAGGTATCCTCCTGGAGTCTTAAAAGAAATACTGCTGAAAGTGGTGTGCAAAGTTTAGAAATCAGATTGTGGTTGCCTAGATCTTTTATTTGGTTTTATGGCATCAAACCAGACTACAGACTTTTGCACACTGAACTTGAAAATATACTTTTATAGAACCATTAAATGTGCACTATGTATTTCTGCCTTGTCTTAAAGATGTGTATGTTCTGTTCCCAGCTGCTGACTGTGCACGGCAGAACCAAAGACCAGAAAGGAGCTCTGACGGGGGTCGCGAGCTGGGAGCACATCCAGGCTGTGCGGTGAGACAAGTTAGTGTGTTCAGAACTGCAGACTTAGAGGCTCCTTACCTTCAGGTTACGCAGCGCTCCTGTAGCATGGTTTAATCCACACATCTTTCTTCTTTTCGTTTCATTTTTATGTAAATAAGAGTGCATGGGAAGACGGCTCACGCCTATTGTGTTTTTATATCATGTGACACTATCGTCGTTCTTGCCCATTGTAACAGCTTTTCCCTGAAGATAAGAGTTGAGATAAGTGGTAATGAAATGCGGTGTATCTGTCCTTCATATGAGTGAGACAAATAACCGTCCCCCTGTGAGAAGTGGAACAAGATCAAACCAAGTGTTAAAACAGGCGTGGTTTGTGCGTAATAATAGAAGTGTTCACGCACACAGGTGAAACTGTTGTGTGTTACAGACAGGCAGTGACTATCCCAGTGTTTGCCAATGGTAACATCCAGCACCTGAGTGATGTGGAGCAGTGCATCCAGCAGACCGGGGTGCAGGGGGTCATGAGTGCAGGTACGGCCCTGTCATGTCTGCTCACATGGGCTCAGGAGTCTACTCACATCCCTGTGTGTTCCTCCAGAGGGGAACCTGCATAACCCGGCCCTGTTCGAGGGCTGCAGCCCGCCAGTGTGGGAGATGGCAGAGGAGTACCTGCAGGTGGTGAGAGAGCACCCGCCCTGCACGCTCTCCTTCATCAGAGCTCACCTCTTCAAACTCTGGCACCACACGTACGCAACGCGCTTTACTACCAAACTACTGTATGAACAGATAGTGTTTTAAATGTGTGGATTATGTGGAGGAAACACTCACTATTGCACATCCAGGTTAGAAAACCATACCAGAAATGTTTGAGGCAAATGTATGATTCCAATCTGGATTTTTGTCACACTAAATTGATTGCTTATTATTTATATGAATATTATATTAAACCTGTAGGTTAGTATTGTTTAAATATTATTCCTAAGACAATATCTGGTGACAATCACTTACAGTTGAAATCTCTTCTAATCAAAGTAAAGTGTGGGCTTATCACCTCCACATAGTGTGATGTGTCTGGTGTGTGCAGGCTGCAGATCCACCAGGACCTGAGGGAAGAGCTGGCCAAAGTGAAGACTGTGGAGGGACTGTCTGATGTCAGTAACCAGCTCAAGCTCCGGTGTCAGGTGAGGCTCGTCCTGCTGTTTGTAGTTAGAGACAAAGACTACAGACAAACACAGTTTACCTTGCACCACAGGAGAGATTCCCTGCCACATTGACATATTGTTCACAAACACCGAGATTAGACCAGTCACAGCATTGTGGTTTTGGGTTGAAACTAAGGTGAAGTGCCAAAACTAACATTGCAACACTAACAGACATACTTTGGTCTATTTAAGCAGAAATACAGACTATTTTGTGTTTAGAAAAAAAGAATAAATACGGGGAATCGTGCGTCATCGTGCAGACCGAGACTGGAAGATAGCGTATGCGTCCGTGACCAACCATCATCTGATGAAATGTGTGCATGAACAGCTTCAGCACACTCTGGGATCGCCAGTGGTCATACTGGAGATTGTAACCACACACATCTGGAGCATGCCTACCAGGGTCCACCGATATGTCAAATGTGCCTCGCGTGACAACAAGACACTAGACAAATGTTACACTAACATAGACTTAAAAAAAGGATCATCAGGTTGCTATAGAGGCTAGCTTCAAAAGAAGCCAAACATCTCTGCGAAAGTGAATTCTATCAGGAAGCTTGGTTCTTCTTCTCCCACAGCGGCTCATTCTGTGACCGTGTTCAGAGGCCCGTTCATGCTCCGTTCTCTAACATGAGCTTCTAGAACCGAAGCGGACAGCAAATGTTATCACTGTTGACACAAACGACACAAATCTGTTTATGTGACGGTGTGTCCTCACCTCAGGAGGAGATCTCCCGCTGTAATGGAGCAGAGGAGAAGGACAGCGGTCTGCCTTTCCCTCACTGGATCTGCCAGCCTTACATTAGACCTCAGTGAGTTTACTGCCTCTTTCATGATGATGTCCTCACATGATCCAAGATCACATGACCTCTGAAATCTCCCTCTGTTAGACCCAAAGACCCAGTGGTAAACGGGAACAGCCTGCCCTCAGACATGAAGAAGCCCGCTACCCACAAGAGGGCGCTGGAGGAAAACCCTGACACTAACCTTGATGGTCTCTCCAAAAACAAACAGAAGAAGAGGTCCAGGAACCCCCAAAAAAACTTCTGTCCTGAGCAAAAACGTCAGTCTCACCTTTATACTCACTCACGTCTCCGTTACCTTCGGTTAAGCTGATGTGTGCCTTTGTGTCCTCCACAGCAAAGTACATCAAGTGTGAGCAGTGTGGAAATCCAAAGGTACGTGGGCTGGAGAGTCATGATACATGGATTTGTATTGTTTTAAATACTCAAATATTTGTATCTTTTTTTTGTGTGTTTTAGGGAAACAAATGTGTGTTCAAACTGTGTCGCGGCTGCTGTAAGAAGAAGGCCTTCAAAGAGGTGGCAGACTGTCCAAGTGAGTCACACCACAGACAGTCCAGTTACAGTTTGGTTTTAGTTGGCAGAAGTTTGAGAGAAATAATTAGTACCTTGCACAACAAAACAAGATGTACAAATATTAAACATATATAAAACTTTTAACGTATGACTCACTCCCCTCTGAGCTGTGATTATTTGTCAAACCCCAGACAGGCCTCTCCGTGTAGATATTCTTACAGACGGCTCAGTTGAACGAAAACTGCTGATCAAAGGCTGTAGCCCGAGGAGCACGAACAAACGTGTTGCTGCTTATGAAGTATGAATTGGCTTTAATTCAGCTCCACAGATTGTCTTCAATACCACCATTCCATTTGTATAAAAAAAAACTATCTAGGACCTCAAATTTCAACAATGGAAACGATAGCTCGATACCTCTGACAAAAAAAGCAATAAAAGGGAATGGATGACCGGGACAGAACCAACGGTCAAGGAGTGGACTGAAATGTTTAATGTTTGTTTGTTTGTTTATTTTTGGCCTTTTCCTAAAATCTAAAATAAATATGAATAATCCCTGCCCAGTAAAACTTTCCTCTGTGTTCCTCCTTGTCACTCCCAAACTGAGGTGTCATGTTTTGTTCCAGGTCATGGGCTGAAGTTCAAGACCAGAGCAGACAAGCGCAGACTGGAGGAGGAGGAAGAGAACAGCGAGAGAGCGACAGAACTGGAGAAGACGAGTGCAGTCCTCAGCTCACATCCACACATCCTGCCAACCGGACAGTCAAACCTATGAACTCCTGCACTGCAACAAACGCCCTACACTGGTTAAATATTGGACTTTTTGGATAAGTTTATTTGTCCGAGTAATGCTTTAGATGATTCCAAACCGAGAGTCTCATCCTGAAACAAGGACTTGGCCTGGTTAAAACGAGGAGAACTTCACTGTGTCCAAAACAGTATTTAAACAAGTCTTAACGAAGAGAATCAATTAAGAATTAAACCAAGAATAAACCAAACTAGGACTATACCATGAATTACCCAAACTGTGGGCCGTGAGAGGTCTAGCTTCCAAAGCAGTCTGGCTCACTTTGGCAACTGGAACACTTTTAAGCGAGATGATTGGATAAGAGAGAACGTAGACACAAGACGGCAAAAAGCAGATGGAAACTGAAAGTTATCATTTCTCACAAAACGCTGACAATTTGGGTCTTCTTTATTTATGGTACAGTTGATTATTTCTGAGGACCAATCACTTCAGCGTGGATCATGTCAAACCTGGCCTTGGCGCTGCACATTAGCGACTGGTTTGAAACGGGGATGTCACGATTATTAGGTTAATCAATAATTGTGATTGTTCAGGTCACAATACAATGCTAAGAACCCAAAAATAATAATCGTGACTATTTTAGAAGCAAAATTATGTGTTTTTTTAATATAGATAGCACAAAATTTAGACCTAAATGTAAAGAACTTTAATTAATCTGCCTGTCAAATTTAACTTAATTTTGTTTTTTTAAAGCGTTAATTTTTGTAAAGATGGTCACAAACCTGAGGAACAGTAACGTGTCCGACCACAGGAATGGAAAAAAAAGAAAGATTTCAATACTATTGGTCACAGTCTCAATAATTGTGAATAATCGTTAAATTGTGATGTTTTTTCACAATAATCAACAGTAAAATTTGATATTGTACCGACTAACTTAAGAAATTCTCTCTAAAATCTTCCTGTGTGCCTTCAAGTAACAGAACGTAAGCTTGAGTTCACAGACATGCATGAAGATGTTGTTATAACTCTCCCTAATGAATCCAGAATGATTGTTATTCGACGAGGGCGAGAGGATCCACCCAAAAGTGACTGGTCCACTTTGTGATTCGGGAACAAACAGACAGTGAGCTATACTTCAGGACTTTTCTTTTTTACTCTTTATATTTAATGAACAGAAGAGGCCAAGTTTGGGACTCCACTAGCTGGATTTTGTGAGAGGCAGGTAAATATATTAAACTCCTCAGAATGGTCAAATCAATAACTACTCATTTCTAGATTCAGAATTCAAGTCATTTTAAATTGTATAGATGTGAGTGTCGGTCCTGGTCATGTGATGTTCAGGACAAAGCCACGTTCCCACATGTGCTGCTAGAACTCCAAACATCTCACGTTAGATTTGAACTGAATCCCACTGCTTGGATCCTTTTTTTAAATTTTGTATCATTTCTTTTATTTGGGAGATATTTTATTTTTGCCAAAGTTGGTCTGGAAACAAATGTAAAGTCCTAAATATGTACAGTTTTATTTATTTTTCAGGACTATGGCATTATTTGAAAAACGGACTGTGCCTTCTTGTAAAATACTGCCTATAAAGTTTAACACGTGTGTTCTTTTCAACAATGGAATCATAAAAACATACAAATGAGCCGTGCTTTTTGTTCTTATCTGTAGATATGCTCCAACTACACTTTTAACTTGATTTGCATTCTGCATAAAAAGCATAGGGAAAATTACCTAAAACTGGCTATGGAAATTCTTGAAACATTATGTTTTTTTAGTCTAATGCAGTACATAAATGTACTATGGTCGCTGCATTGGACTGTTGTGAAGGAGCCGAGTCGAAAGATCTGCTGAATCTACGTTCTTGCCCTCACATATGGTCATGAGCTTTGGGTAATGACCCAAAGGACAAGATCGCGAATACAAGCGATGGAAATGAGTTTCCTCCGCAGGGTGGCTGGGCGCTCACTTAGAGATGGGGGGGGGAGCTCAGTCACACGAGAGGAGCTTGGAGTAGAGCCGCGGCTCCTCCATGTTGAGAGGAGCCAGCTCAGGTTTAGCTGAGTTTCATTTATTAAGATCCCATTATACCAGATATTATTCTTCCTGGGGTCTTTTCAAAGTCATTACATACATCATGTATACTCCACCCACCCCTTCCCACACACGCACACGCCCGCAAAAAAAATGACACTCAAACCCAACCAAACATAAAGAGCAGGCCCAGAAGAGGCTGATGTATTGTTAAGGGACAATAAGACCGTCAGCTTACGAGGAAAGGTCAGACACACGGGCAGATCGGGCGAGCAAGGAGCCCCCCGTTGCATGCCGGCATGAGGCCTTTAATGCACAGCATTAGACATATGAATACTGAAAAAATGTAATGTTAAAATCATTATGCCCTCAGGCATTTATTTACTTTATTAATTCTCATTCAACCATTGACCAATACATTAACACACACATTGACATTCACATCCATACACGGACACGTACATGAACACATTACCATAACAGTACAACCAAATACATAACAATCATATCGATTTTATATTATTTCTCCTCTTACATCCTTTATCACTCTATATACACTTTCCCTCCCTCTTTTTTTTCCTTTTTTTTTAAAGATTTAACATATTAAAAATATGTAATATATATGTAATATAAAATATTTCATTGTGTATGTTGCAAGTCATTGTTGTAAAGTTATTGTTGCACTAAAGTGATGGCGTCTGTATTGTTTGATATTTGTGTTTCCACACAGAAGGAGCAGTGCCATCCTGCAGTTATAGAGGCATCTAGGTAGTTAGCGGTGTAGAACTGGAGGCCTGGTTGGAAAGTGGTTACCTCCAGGACTCGGGGGACTTTCTGGGTGACAAACCCTGGCAGCTGGCCTTTCTGCCCAGGGCTCATCACAGGAACACAGGCAGAAGTTATGGTCAAACCCAGGCCCTGGCAACATCTTCAGCCTTAGGCCAGGCAAAACCGGCCTTCTGAGGTCAAAGGGAGTTCCTTCCACAGTTCTGACCTCTCATGTGGGGATGGAGGTGTTATCCACCGGCAGGTAGCACTCAGCACTGATGGACACTTCATGGTCGTACACATTATCAGCAGCCTGTCCGGCCAGGTTAAAGTAGGAGTGGTTGGTGAGGTTGATTGGTGTGGTTTTAGTGGATCTTGCTTGATACTCAGCAGGCAATGTCCCCCCCCCCCCTGTAGCAGGTATGTGAGAGTGACCTGCACCTCTCCAGGATAGCCCTGGTCTCCATCAAGGCTGGGGAGGCTCAGCTGTACTCCTCCTTCCACTGGTAAGGCCTTCCATGAAGCCTTGGAAAACTCTTGCAGCCCTCCATGAAGAGCATTTGGTCGAGTTGATATTCTTTGCCATCGAGAACAAAGCATTCTGTTGGCCCCACGGCCCACCGCAGCTCCCAGGTAACGCTTGTCTGACATATACTTTCAGAATATTCCAGTACCACATCGGCCCCTCCTGGTCCCTCCCTCTGCACAGCACAGACCTTAGTGTAGGCCTCAGAGTGAGCACCTCGACCTTCACATGAGGGGACTCCACACGTCACAGCTCCACAGGCCCCTGCCCCGGGGCCTCACCCCAGGGCCCCTGAGTTACAACAGTCACCATCCTTACTTCCGGATCCTCTGTGGGCTGAGCGCGTGGGGGTCCAGATGTGTGCCCACTGTGCCCATCTCTGGCAACTGCTGAACTCAAGATTCCCTTCTCTCTCTTTTACAAAAAAAAGCAAAGTAGAAAAAAAGTAAATATTGTATGCTCCCTGTGACTTGGTGTTAATTAAAAATAAAATCTTTATATTGGCATCTGCAAATATGTTATCTACAAATACAGCTAGAAAAATATTGAATATCAGTATCGACTTAACTCACTTGTGCAGTACATTAGTTTTTATTTATTTCCACACAGTGGCACCACTATGTTATGCATTATTCTCTGGGACTAGCTATTACATTGCGGACACCACTTGTGGAGGATTTTCAGTAGTTAAGGTTCTTATTTATTTTTAGAAGGACACCCTCTGATCTGATATGTCCTGATATGCGCTCCCCTTCTGCAGTTACGCTTTCTCCTTCTGCAAACACGGTTATTTTTCAAATCTGTATTTTCTTTCTTTGGCATGCCATGCTTCTCTCTCCTCATCCCATTGAGTTGGGTGCTTGGACTGGTTACTTCCTGCCTGCTCTTTAAAGGCCTGATCTGCAACTTTAAAGTCCTTCCACTGGCTCTCAAACCCTTTTTCCTTATTTCCCTTCAGACTGCAGCTTCTTATTCTCTTATGTTAAAGAGTCATTGTCTACTTCCAGGGAAGTGTGCTGTGGGATGACGCGTTGCTGTGGTTATGACGTGTTGCTGTGGGTAGGCCCCGTCCGTCTGCTATATAGACTATATAGGATATAGACTGTACTCTCGCTAAAGACTGCAGGAATCAATCAAAAAAACACTTTGGACCCATATATGAGGCACCAATAGCACTGTATGAAGGTTACGAGCTCTGAAAAGTCGATTTTTTTATCATAACTTATCAAACTCAGAGGGCGGGACTTAGGCTGCTCTGGTCGAGTCCATGTCTCTGCAGAGGAGCCAAAAGTCAGGGGCCACTGCTGTTACTGTGATGCCACAAATATTAGCATAAAAACTGGTGAGATTTTTTCCCTGTTTCAATCAAAATCCACTTCTGGGTGAGTTTGGACAAATCTAAAGTCCTGTGGCCCACGCTCAGGGAAGCCCATCACTTCCAGGTGTCAGAGCTGCCTATCATCATGTCTATCAGCATGTCTATCATCATGTCTATCATCATGCCTATCATCATGCATATCATCATGCCTATCAGCATGTCTATCATCATGTCTATCATCATGCATATCATCATGCCTATCAGCATGCCTATCATCATGCCAATCAGCATGCCTATCATCATGCCTATCATCATGCCTATCAGCATGTCTATCATCATGCCTATCAGCATGTCTATCATCATGTCTATCATCATGTCTATCAGCATGTCTATCATCATGTCTATCATCATGCCTATCATCATGCATATCATCATGCCTATCAGCATGTCTATCATCATGTCTATCATCATGCATATCATCATGCCTATCAGCATGCCTATCATCATGCCAATCAGCATGCCTATCATCATGCCTATCATCATGCCTATCAGCATGTCTATCATCATGCCAATCAGCATGCCTATCATCATGCCTATCATCATGCCAATCAGCATGTCTATCATCATGCCTATCAGCATGCCTATCATCATGTCTATCATCATGTCTATCATCATGTCTATCAGCATGTCTATCATCATGCCTATCATCATGCCTATCAGCATGCCTATCATCATGTCTATCATCATGTCTATCAGCATGTCTATCATCATGTCTATCATCATGCCTATCATCATGCCTATCAGCATGTCTATCATCATGCCTATCATCATGCATATCATCATGCCTATCATCATGCATATCATCATGCATATCATCATGCCTATCATCATGCATATCATCATGCCTATCATCATGCCTATCATCATGCCTATCATCATGTCTATCATCATGCCTATCATCATGTCTATCATCATGTCTATCATCATGTCTATCATCATGTCTATCATCATGCCTATCATCATGTCTATCATCATGTCTATCATCATGCCTATCATCATGCCTATCATCATGCATATCATCATGCCTATCATCATGCATATCATCATGCCTATCAGCATGTCTATCATCATGTCTATCATCATGTCTATCAGCATGTCTATCATCATGTCTATCATCATGCCTATCATCATGCATATCATCATGCCTATCAGCATGTCTATCATCATGTCTATCATCATGCATATCATCATGCCTATCAGCATGCCTATCATCATGCCAATCAGCATGCCTATCATCATGCCTATCATCATGCCTATCAGCATGTCTATCATCATGCCAATCAGCATGCCTATCATCATGCCTATCATCATGCCAATCAGCATGTCTATCATCATGCCTATCAGCATGCCTATCATCATGTCTATCATCATGTCTATCATCATGTCTATCAGCATGTCTATCATCATGCCTATCATCATGCCTATCAGCATGCCTATCATCATGTCTATCATCATGTCTATCAGCATGTCTATCATCATGTCTATCATCATGCCTATCATCATGCCTATCATCATGCATATCATCATGCCTATCATCATGCATATCATCATGCCTATCATCATGCCTATCATCATGCCTATCATCATGCCTATCATCATGCATATCATCATGCCTATCATCATGCCTATCATCATGCATATCATCATGCCTATCATCATGCCTATCATCATGCATATCATCATGCCTATCATCATGCCTATCATCATGCATATCATCATGCCTATCATCATGCATATCATCATGCCTATCATCATGCATATCATCATGCCTATCATCATGCCTATCATCATGTCTATCATCATGCCTATCATCATGTCTATCATCATGTCTATCAGCATGTCTATCATCATGCCTATCATCATGTCTATCATCATGCCTATCATCATGTCTATCATCATGTCTATCATCATGTCTATCATCATGCCTATCATCATGTCTATCATCATGTCTATCATCATGTCTATCATCATGCCTATCATCATGCCTATCATCATGCATATCATCATGCCTATCATCATGTCTATCAGCATGTCTATCATCATGTCTATCATCATGCCTATCATCATGCCTATCATCATGCCTATCAGCATGCCTATCATCATGCCTATCATCATGCCTATCATCATGCCTATCATCATGCATATCATCATGCCTATCATCATGCCTATCATCATGCCTATCATCATGCATATCATCGTGCCTATCATCATGCCTATCATCATGCATATCATCATGCCTATCATCATGCCTATCATCATGTCTATCATCATGCCTATCATCATGTCTATCATCATGTCTATCATCATGTCTATCATCATGTCTATCATCATGCCTATCATCATGTCTATCATCATGTCTATCATCATGCCTATCATCATGCCTATCATCATGCATATCATCATGCCTATCAGCATGTCTATCATCATGCCTATCATCATGTCTATCATCATGTCTATCATCATGCCAATCAGCATGCCTATCATCATGCCTATCATCATGTCTATCATCATGCATATCATCATGCCTATCATCATGCATATCATCATGCCTATCATCATGCCTATCATCATGTCTATCATCATGCCTATCATCATGTCTATCATCATGTCTATCAGCATGTCTATCATCATGCCTATCATCATGTCTATCATCATGCCTATCATCATGTCTATCATCATGTCTATCATCATGTCTATCATCATGCCTATCATCATGTCTATCATCATGTCTATCATCATGTCTATCATCATGTCTATCATCATGTCTATCATCATGCCTATCATCATGCCTATCATCATGCCTATCAGCATGTCTATCATCATGTCTATCATCAGGTTCCGCCCAGTGGGCAGGGCCTACTAAGATATATTAATCTATAATTCAACATAAATTTAAAAAATCCAAACAGCTGTAGGTCATAATAAATTTATAGTGAGAAGAAGCACTCGCCCTTATAACCCTTTGTAATACTCAAAGATTATCTTCTAACTATTAATTTGGAAAGTATATTCACTACCAGTCATATCCATCAGTGTCTCATGGGTTAAGGCTAGGGTTAAGATACTTAATTTGTCTCTGTCTTTGACCCATCCTTCAATGCCACTGGGGCATCTCCCTCAGGAGCAGTGGTCCCTACAGTGCAGCGCCCGGGGACCCATCTCAAAAATAAATTGATTTGATTTGAAGGTGATCTATGTAATTGTGCTGAACCATATAGGCTATTTTGCCAAATGCACTAAGAGCTTTGAGAATGTAATTTCAGTTTTGTGAAATTGCCCAAAGCAATGGAAAGGCGCCGGTCCAGCTGGCAGCCGCTCCGCTCTTTTTTCACACTTTTTTCACACTTATGTGCTTTATCTTTTGTGTTTTGTAAATATTTTTTCTACTTTAGTTGTACGATCGGGACACGCACTGGAATCGCTTAATTCAACTTGTTTCGACTTTGTTCGGCTGGATTATTGAGTGATGTGCGCTAGCTTTGAGCTAGCCCCCCCGGCCCCACCGCGCTCCTCGGCCACAGCCGCCGTGTGGATCGGCGCCGGTGCGTTTATACAAAGGAGGAACTCATGAAACTGCGGAAAACCATCGTCTTACCCGGAGATCGTCACGTTATCCCGGCGGACATCCTAATTTTCCCCCTCCATCCCTTGTTGGGAAATGGGAGGTTTTGTCTATAGGAGTTTTTGTTTATAAGAGTTCTTCTATTGAGAGTGTTTTTTAAACTTCCTATATTCTGTGATCTGTCCTTTTCCTCTGTATCTACTGCGTTGTATCAATGAAATTTCCCCATGTGTGGACAATAAAGGATTATCTTATCTTATCTTATCTTATAAAAACTGTAATATGGCAGGTAGTGAATATAAATACAGTTCACTTATTTCACCACTAGATGGTGTACTTAGAATAAGAACCGTAGAACTGAATTTGACTAATTTCTTGACTTGTCTCTTTTTTCATTTAAACCTGTCTAAAAATGATAATGCTAATGCTAATTCAATATGAGCCGTTACACGTTTATGAACACCAAAGGACATATATGAGACACAAATAAACTTTGATATTAAGGTGGCCTGTATGAGACCGAATTAGGCCGTGTTGTACATAAGAATGGTCAGTGGACCATAGAAATATCCCTCATGTGCACATTTCAATCTTGGCTTAGTCCGTTGACACTGAATGTTACTGTAGTAGATGTTTTCTTTCCAGAATACTATGTGTATCACACAGAAACAAATTCAAGAGGAGCCAACAAGGTTTCACATGACAAACTGTATTGGACTCATGCCATGGAAATTGTTACAGTTTGTAATTGCAAAACAGAAACAGAAAATGTGTACAGCAAAAAACACTGTCAAACAAAAAGAACATCAAAACTAAAATGAAGTACAGCCTACACTACTGTAACAAAACATACAGAAGAAAAGGAAGTCTTCAGTCTTGGTCCTCACTCTCCTGCTCAGCCCCACGCTCACGTCTGTCTGCCACAGATTCTCATCTACATCGCATCTTATGTTCTCCCTTGCAATGCAATGTGGGAAGAATCGGCGTGCATGCTGCAACCATCCCCTGCAATGATCAGCCGTTACATCCTCACAAGCAGCATCCATTGCTTGGAGGAGGGACCTCTGATTTAGAGCCCGATGCTCGTAGACCCTCCACCTCCGAGCTAAAAAAGGATTTAGAAATGGGGAGTAAGGGGCTAAGAGCACCATCACCATCCTTTGATGGGCAGCGAACCACGCCCTGATGAGCGGGCCACGGTGAAAGTTGACATCGTCCCACACAATGACATATGTCGCAAGTGAGGCCCTACCAAACCCCCCTCATGTAGAGGGATAAGATCAACGTAAAGGCGGTCTAAGAACACCAGGAGCTTCTGGGTGTTGTATGGGCCCATACTTGGGAATGTGGGTGACTACCCCGTTTTCGGATATTGCAGCACACATTGTGATGTTGCCCCCACGCTGTCCTGGGACATCCACCGTTGCCCGGTGGCCGATGGCATTCCTACCACGCCGTTGTCCTTTGGCGAGGTTGAACCCAGCTTCGTCAACAAAAACCAGGGTGTGAGGGTTCTCGTTCGCCTCCAGCTCCATTATTCTCTACAATACAGTAAACACTATATTACTGGAAATTGGTTATGCAGTAGAATCAAACAACAAATTACATGGAAATGTTCTGTTCTATGCAAGTTCAATAAACTGGGCTCTATGCTCCATTGCTGACAGGTCATAATGATATTCCTATAAGTGATCTGTTCTTCTGTATCTATCTCTGTATCTACCTGCGTTGCACCAATGAAATTTCCCCATGTGGGACAATAAAGGAATATCTTATCTTATCTTATCTTATTCAACTCATAACACAATACAATATACATGTACAATATACTATGCGTAGTGCACAATGCTTTACCTGTACATACTGAAAGCGCAGCTCCTTCGTTCTCTCAAAGTTCCTTTCGAATGGAACTCTGTATAATTGCTTCGTGGTCATCTGATGTTTAATCAGGAGCCTGTTAATTGTGGAGATGCTGAGATGCCAGCATTGTCCTCCAGGATTGTGGTCCGGATTTGTCGCAGGGTAATGGCATTGTTGGCCACGACAATATTAACAATTTCCATTTCCTGCTGTTCACGAAAAATTGTTCTTCTGCCACCTGCAGCAGGTTGTCTTCCAATCCTAGACATTAGAGTTCACAAATAGACACTATTACTATTTGTAATTAGACATTTTACTTTTACTTTAGTTCAATACATTTGGAAACTACTGTTAGTAACTCCACCACCAATAATTTAAAAGTAAACTGAGCACATACCCGTTTTCCCTGCGGGATGTTTGAATGATGGAGGACACTGTAGAGCGTGGCACATTAGGCTGAACTCTACGACCTGCCTCTGCCATTGTGAGGCCATGAAGACCACATGGTCCACAAGAGTAGCCCCAATTTCATCTGGTACTGGTTGTCTTCGTCCTCTTCCCCCTACTCCACCACCACCAGGCACACATCCACTCTTCTTCTGCTTCTTCTTCCCTAGCCCTAGATGTTTCTGAACTATTCTGCAGGTGATGATGTACTGAAGGAAATTATGCCAACATGTTTTGCGCTGAACAACCACTTGACTGAGAAGCAACAGTCAGTTTAGACCAGCAAGATGTATTCAATTGGTAATTGGGCTGAAGGCAATTGTACCTAACCATTTGCACAGATGTGCTAAATCATTTGAAATGTGTGCAAGCTGTAGGCAATTGTACTTGTCATGTGCAAGGAGTTTCTAAAACAATTGCACTTTGATTAAACGAATGAGAAATGCCAGTCGGTTTTGAACAAGTGCCAGTGGTTTGGAGGTTTGCACGTGTTGTTTTGAGAATGTAATTTCTGTTTTGTGAAATTGCCCAAAGCAATGGATAAAAACTGTAAGCACTGACTCGTAGTTATTTATTCATTCTTTATTTTCAGTTTTAATCGACAAAAAAAAGCAATGAAAAGAAATAAACTTACGAGAAAAAGACGATACAAAAGTTGTTTGCAGCCGGAACACATACGGTGCCCACACAATAGAAACAACATGTAAAGAAGACTCTATTCTTCAAGAAAATGTTTATGGAAAGGTTAATCTCTCCTATGATAAAAAATATATATATATATTGCATAAGTTACAACTAGAATTGGACTCACTTTATGATCCAGGTCCAGACAAAGATGGATGAAGGAAGCGGGTAAAAATACTAGATATTTTTACAATTTAGAAAAAAGAAGACCCAAAACAAAGTACTATGAAAAACTATACTGTGCAAAAACTGATCGAGACCAATCCAAAGCCTTTCTGGAACAAATCAAATTAAATGCCAAATATATTAGCAACAATTCTAGGAAAATATTCAACTAAGAAATAAATAAAATCCAATATTGATACATTAAAAGATAATAAAGCTTTATAGAGAATATAAGGATCTGCTCGCTGTTTATGAGGAGGCATTTGAAAAAGGGAGACTACATTTTTCAATCAAAGACACTTTACAAATCGGCAACTGAAGACCCATTACATTAATCAACAATGTTTCCAAGCTCTAAGCTCTGATATTCACACAACAGTTCAAAAAATGCCTTTTTGAAATTATAGATGACTGTCAATCAGGTTTTATTGAAAATAGACACATGACATGCCCGATGACAATACATTCTTCATAGATTACTATAAGGCATTTGATACAGTGGAGCATCTTTGATTTACTGAATTTTGGGGGATTTGGAGAGAAAAGTATCACGTTAACAGTGAAGTTGTCCAATGGCACAAGTTTGGCATTTATAGAGGCCGAAAGCAGAGTGACCTTCCGGTGCTCTATTTATTACAGATCGTCACACAAGTGCTTTGTCTTTGTACAAAAATAATTATTTTAAAGGAATTTATGTTAGTACAAATTAAATGAAATGCAGTCAGCAGGCTGATGACACTACGCTATCGCTGCAAAACTAAGAACAAATACCCAAAGCAATAGAATATCTTCATGTCTTCTCAAATGTGTCAAGCCGGGGTGTCAGGACTAACTATTAATGTCAATAAATGTGAAATATTTCTACTAATCATGGTGGGCATCATGGGGTGTAAAATCTGCAACAATGGATTCATTTGAACTTTGAACAATTAATGTGTAAAACCTAAAAACGGCTTAATGATTGGTCGTCAATAAATCTGTCATTGCATTCTGCTGGCAAAGGTGGACAGTCAAGGCTAATAATATTATATATTATGTAATTATGTAATATTATGTCTATACAACACAACATGTCTATATCTGTATACAATTCTATTCATGTTGACAATAATAGAAACTACTCCCACCCAAAAAATCTCATGCAAAATATTATATTCATAAATGTGAATGGTGGAGAATGGTCTCCATGTACAGAAAAAGAGTTTATGATCAAAATGGATGTATACATCTCTCTATTACTCACAACTGACAATAAAAAGGCAATCAAGAACACTAAATATCTCATAGACAAAATAAATTTTCCTCTCGCAAATTATCATTTATTTTCAGACTGTGCCCATTTTTATTTCGTAATATATTTGTGAATGTTAGCACTATCTTGCTTGTTTTCAGGTTTGTAAATTGTGTCAGTAGAAACACAAAATACAAACATCTATATGGCACCCCCAGCGGCGCTAACGTGTATCGCAATATAGCCTTTAGCGGCTAGCTGCATCCGGTAGTTCACAGTCCACCGAACTTGCGCAGTAATGATCTCCTCCAACGATCCATGGCAATACCATGGATCTATTATAGGGCAATAGAGATAATATAATAGATCCATAGGGCAATAGCGATAATATAATAGATCCATGGCAATACCATGGATCTATTATAGGGCAATAGCGATAATATAATAGATCCATAGGGCAATAGCGATAATATAATAGATCCATGGCAATACCATGGATCTATTATAGGGCAATAGCGATAATATAATAGATCCATAGGGCAATAGCGATAATATAATAGATCCATGGCAAAACGCCATCCATATCGATCCATAATTCATGGCGGAGTCACGCGGCTTGCTAATGACGTCACACTTGGCGGGCTGCGATTGGGTGAATGAAAAGAAGTACCAGGAAGATAAACAAACAGAGTTGAACAGTTTCTACTTCTAATGTCGCATTTTTACTCGAGGAATGCTAGTTTACTGTAGCTTATATCCTGCTGACGTATCCGTTGGATCGTCTTTCGGATCATATTATGAAGCGAACATCATTTGCAGCCCGGACATATAATGTAGAGCTGTGTGAGATGCGTTAAAC
>NW_027315757.1:6018747-6221247 GCF_026437365.1 Eucyclogobius newberryi
AGCTCGGGCACTGGAGGGGCCGGAGTGGCTGGGGCCTTTCTGTACTCTGGCCTCACTCAGCTTGGCTTTACACCACAAGTCACACTGCTCATCATGCTCATCGTGCCCATGGCCATGGTTCTCAGGTAAGAGTCACCACCGTGACTAAAGGGACACAATTGGGAAGTGCTGTTACAGTTACATTTACAGTTACATTTACTCCAGTTACTCTGTTACATTTACTCCAGTTACTCTGTTACATTTACTCCAGTTACTTGCATTTACTCCAGTTACTCTGTTGCATTTATTTAAGTTACTCTGTTAGATTTACTCCAGTTACTATCGTATATATTAATTGATGAATATATTAACTTCAAATTACTCTTACTTGAGTTATAGTCACCCCAAATACTTTTTACTCTTCTATTTTTGTTTATATTTTTAAGACCACTACTTTCTTCTTGTACACTTGGAACGTCTTGGGAATAACGGGTGTTTTCCAAAGATAGGTTGTGCATATTTAATTAGTGTTAGGGCCGATATCTAGCGCTGATTTTATTTATTTCGCCCAAATTAAATCATTTGAGTTGAACTACAAACTCATCCACAAACCTGTTTTACCACAAACTGAATAAAAGAGCAGCAGGTCGGCCCAAACTAAATATTGGCCTCTGCTGGAGATTTAAGGCTGATCGTTGATACAGTAAGAATTGCAAATCTATCTCTAAAAGATACAAAAAAGTTAAAGAACCGTTTGTGCACGGTCCTTACACACATTGCCCTGGTTGTGGTGTAGTTGTTTAAATGTTTTGTGTGGTGTGTCCAGTTACTTCCTCCTGCTGGCTCATCCGTCCTCGCTGCCCCAGTGGAGCACCAGAGACTCCCGGTGCTCAGAGCTGCTGGAGGAGACGCAGGGTTTGATGGACTCTGCAGAGGAGGACGAGGACGGAGACGAGGACAACCGCACAGCAAGTAAGTTCACTTCAAACACATGTAGATTAGGAGCTGTGTAAGGTCCTCAAACACAAGACCGAAGGTTAGAGTCAAAGGAGACATGACACTTGAATTTACGATACATACAAAGAAGTTAGCTTGCTAATCAATAAGATTATAAAGCCCCTCTTTTTTAACATTTCAACGAGCCAAAGTATTTTTCATTATGTTTTCTCTTTTTTGCTCAAAATACCATGAAAAGATGCATTCTTAGATATTTTATGTGTTATTTATGTTATGTTTTTCCAAAGCAGTTCAGCTCCTGTAACCCTCTGTGTCCCACAGGAGCAGGCCGCAGGGCGAGGGGACCACTGAGCAACACAGAGAAGCTACGGGTGATGAAGGTAAGAATAATCTCACTGCAACCTCCTCTTCCTCTTCTCTGTAGAGGTACAACTCACCCTGTCCTTGTGCTCATGAGCAGAGCCTGCTGAAGTTTGTGCTTCCTCTGGGGTTGGTCTACTTCGCAGAGTACTTCATAAACCAGGGATTGGTGAGTCCTCTGGCATCGTTACACCGTTGTTGTAATCTGAATGTGTTCAAATTCAATGGCTCCAACTGTTTTGAATCAGTGTTCATTGAAATTATAATTTGGATTAAATTATATGTTTTTATGATATACTGTCAATGTGTATCAGTGCCAATCCAGGAAAATGAACTAGATAAGGTATTTGTTAAGTGTTATTCCAGTAGATTCATATTTAGGAGTGAAGGTGGACAATATATCCAAATTTAGATAATATGGTGATTGTTGTTTTGAAGACAATATGCTAAATGTCAATATTGCGTATATTGTTAATAGAAATAACGCCACAAAAAGAGCAAATTAAACTGTTATATTCCAAACTGCTTAAAAAAGTTATTTCTTCAGGTTTTCTGCATTGAAATGGAGCAAAGGATCATGATCTATGTAGTTCCCTGTTTTTTTAGTTGTTTGCTGTAACAAAAAAATGCATTTAAAGGAGACATATAATTCTTCTTGCAGGTCCTTAGTTTTAACATAAGTAAATCATCATTTTATATTTTGTTCATTGTAAACTGCCTTATGGATCTAAAACAGCTTAGTAAGGCAAGACAAGGCAAGTTTATTTGTAGAGCACAATTCGTACTCAAGGCAATTCACAGTGCTTCACACAACAGGAAGAAAATGCATTAAATTCACAAAGACGTGACAGAAATCACAAAACCTTAATTTCTATTAATTCAATTTAACAATTTTGCTGACATGAGTCATACATTTTGTCCGTGCTTAGTGATCCGACAGATGGAAACCCAAATCTATTGGACCACACTGGCAGACACTCCAGACACTTTCCCATATTTCTTTGACATTGCCAGCGTGCCAGGTGCCAGGTGGCACATCACTTTTAGATTGATTCTTTCCCATGTTTGACCGTCCCTAGACGTCAGCGCGCACACACGTCTGTGCTGAGCGTATGTATCTTTTACCACGACTCTCTCGTCGACGCCTCCACCTTATGTGTGGCGCTTTTGTATCTTTAGGACCCAGTCTCGTCTGCCCCTCCCTAGATTTAGCTTTCGCTAAACTAATTGTTCCAGACAAAACTCGACCAAAGCTTTTAGTTTTAAAACTGGCTCTTGACCAGTGGGTAGGTGCGCCAGGCTCTTCCTGGACTTTGCAGTGGCCTCAGGGCCGACTGACAAGCTATCCAGCGTGTGTTCTCCCAGGCACCTGCTCTGTGGCTGCGCTTGGACACCGGCACAATGGTCTGGTATATTCATAGTAATAGAAACAGGTTCATTGACTTCCTGTTAAAACTGCAGAGTTGATAAGCCCCGCCTTCATACTGACATTTCCTGTAACAATTAGCAGGTTGTTATGAAAGGAATTACATTTCATTTTCTATCCCTATCAGGGTAGACTTTTTTTTTTTAATAATCATAATTAGGGTATAGCGTAGGGGGTGGAGATTCTCATTTTCAGGACAATATTACCGGTACTCGTAACAAGGTTTAAAGCTCATTAAAGTTGAGTTTGCATAATATGTCACCTTTAAGCAGAGCCTGAATGAGTCTTTTGATAGAGGCTTTAAACGATACAATCACAGTGCAATTATTAGTTATTGTTACAGTCTCACTAGCAGTAGGAATAAATACTGGTTGTTTTTGGCACCGAATAGTATCTTAAGAATGAATAACAGTTACAACATATTTTGATATGTTTTGTGAGAAGTTATTGTTGTTTTATGGAAGGAAATATCTTCATCAAATACCTCCACCATTCCTAACCAACAGTGTTTTACCAAGAACATTTTCTACAACTATTTCAGATGGAGCTCTTGTATTTCCCCGGCTTTTCCCTGTCTCATGCTGAGCAATACCGCTGGTCAGTCCCCATAAATGACCCTTTAATCCCAATTTTCTTGATTGTAATAGAATTTAAGAGTTATGATTGGCGTGCGCAGGTACCAGGCCCTATACCAGGGGGGAGTGTTCCTGTCACGCTCCTCTCTGTGCTGCTTTAAAGTCCGGAAACTTTGGATCTTCACTGTGTTGCAGGTGAGTGTCCGAACCATCACACCTATAGCACATACAGGGATATGAACCATAAACCAGGTTAACAATTCCACCATCGAATTTGAACCTGTCTCAGCTCAGTTTAAACTATAGTCATTCTACAATGTTCTGATGTCCCAATGTTGCCAGCAGAGGACATCTAATCCAAGTGTTCTCTGCATATTTTTCTTATGCATATATTATTTCCAAATATGGAATACATGCAATATGTAAACTGCCTTTTTACTGTTATTGTACTAGTTTTTTGTATAATTTTAATTTTATGCTAGTGGTGTAATGGTTTCAGACGTTGTACTATGTGGTTTGTGTCACATTTGTGCTGTGTTTGTTTTTGTTTTCCTTTCTTTTTAAAATTGAAATTAGACAGTATAATAACATACAATAACATTTAACATTGCCAAATATAAAAAATAAAGCCTGGATAGTCTTCAAGTCGGCTTTTGGCCCAAAGACAGCAGGGGGCGACGACGGACACTTCAAACACTCCAAAATACATGTTACCATCACAGGGACTCACAAAGACACAAACATTTAATAAGTTAAGTTAGTTAGTTCTCCTTTTAAAAAACGTAAACGATCTTGAAAATCACTCACTCGATTGCACAGCCGTATCACTTGGTCCCACTGCATGATGTCATAAGGTGGTAATCCAATCCGTCTCTTCGTTGTGTAAGCGCTGTCCTAACCCTATGTTAATGCGTCCTCCACAGTTTGTGAACGTCGTCCTCCTGACGTTGGCGGTGTGGTACCGGTTCATGCCCTCAGTCTGGATAGTCTTTGGCATTATCCTGTACGAGGGTCTGCTGGGAGGATGTGCTTATGTCAACACCTTCTACTTCATCAGCAAAGAGGTGAGTGTCGGCCCCCTCTAGTGTCTACAGGTAGTAGTGAGGGCCAAGTCGGCTGCCCAAAACATTTAATTGTTTATGTTCATGACTGTTTTGAATGCTTGTTGCATTTTGGTGCTGACACGTTACGGTTACAATAGCTCGACATATACATTAGTTACCACACACATTGCTGGTTAGCTTCCGTTGTGCCTTTAAACTCGTATACAGGGTTGTAGAAAAAACTTCAGTTGTAGTCGTATACAGGGTTATTATTTGAATAGTTTGGATGGTTCTCCTCCAGGCCAAGTACAAGTCAGGTCGTAAGGTCTGTCGAGACTATTTTTTGGCTAAAAAGGTTGCGTACTGGGGTATTAAAGGTGCACATTGTGACTTTTCTGCTTTTCTCCATTGCTTTGCCTTCTTCGATGTCAGGATTCATACAGACATGAAATAGCATCTAAGAAAAGTTATTGTTTTGGTGGTGTTTCAGACGGAGGAGCGCTACCGGGAGTTTGCCATGTCCCTGGCATCTGTAGGAGACACTCTGGGCATCTGTTTGTCCACAGCGCTGTCCTTCCCCACCCACAAGTACTTCTGCTCCCTTTGACCTGGTCCACGAGTACTTCTGCTCCCTCTGACCTGGTCCACGAGTACTTCTGCTCCCTCTGACCTGGTCCACAAGTACTTCTGCTCCCTCTGACCTGGTCCACATGTACTTCTGCTCCCTCTGACCTGGTCCACGAGTACTTCTGCTCCCTCTGACCTGGTCCATGAGTACTTCTGCTCCCTCTGACCTGGTCCATGAGTACTTCTGCTCCCTCTGACCTGGTCCATGAGTACTTCTGCTCCCTCTGACCTGGTCCACGAGTACTTCTGCTCCCTCTGACCTGGTCCATGAGTACTTCTGCTCCCTCTGACCTGGTCCACATGTACTTCTGCTCCCTCTGACCTGGTCCACAAGTACTTCTGCTCCCTCTGACCTGGTCCACAAGTACTTCTGCTCCCTCTGACCTGGTCCACATGTACTTCTGCTCCCTCTGACCTGGTCCATAAGTACTTCTGCTCCCTCTGACCTGGTCCACATGTACTTCTGCTCCCTCTGACCTGGTCCACGAGTACTTCTGCTCCCTCTGACCTGGTCCACAAGTACTTCTGCTCCCTCTGACCTGGTCCACAAGTACTTCTGCTCCCTCTGACCTGGTCCACGAGTACTTCTGCTCCCTCTGACCTGGTCCACAAGTACTTCTGCTCCCTCTGACCTGGTCCACGAGTACTTCTGCTCCCTCTGACCTGGTCCACGAGTACTTCTGCTCCCTCTGACCTGGTCCACATGTACTTCTGCTCCCTCTGACCTGGTCCACGAGTACTTCTGCTCCCTCTGACCTGGTCCACATGTACTTCTGCTCCCTCTGACCTGGTCCACGAGTACTTCTGCTCCCTCTGACCTGGTCCACGAGTACTTATGCTCCCTCTGACCTGGTCCACGAGTACTTATGCTCCCTCTGACCTGGTCCACGAGTACTTCTGCTCCCTCTGACCTGGTCCACAAGTACTTCTGCTCCCTCTGACCTGGTCCACGAGTACTTCTGCTCCCTCTGACCTGGTCTACGAGTACTTCTGCTCCCTCTGACCTGGTCCACGAGTACTTCTGCTCCCTCTGACCTGATCCACGAGTACTTCTGCTCCCTCTGACCTGATCCACGAGTACTTCTGCTCCCTCTGACCTGATCCACGAGTACTTCTGCTCCCTTTGACCTGGTCCACGAGTACTTCTGCTCCCTCTGACCTGATCCACGAGTACTTCTGCTCCCTCTGACCTGGTCCACGAGTACTTCTGCTCCCTTTGACCTGGTCCATGAATACTTCTGCTCGCTCTGACCTGTTCCACAAGTGCTTATGCTAATACCAAGGAGTAGGTCAGACATTTTAACCCAACATCATGTTCCCAAAATCAACTGACTGATTAAAATTGTTCTTTCACTACTGTTTTGTAGTAAACACTGGACAATAGATAATGACTATTTTATCATTACACATTTAGTGATCTGTTCTTCTGTATCTACCTCTGTATCTACCTGCGTTGCACCAATGAAATTTCCCCATGTGGGACAATAAAAGAATATCTTATCTTATCTTATCTTAGTTATAATGATAATGCCCAAAACACTGACTATGCTTACATGATGAATTCCAAAATCTGGAATTATCAGATTATTGAAATGGCATGTAAACCATTTAATCTTACTTATTTTTGATTGTTCACAACTGAGCAGGTCTTGACAAGGAAAATTATGCAAAAAAAAGGCTAAATTATTGTGGCAAAGAAAAATGATGGCCGCTGTTTTTTTGTATTCTTAATTATATTGTATTTCACATTTAGACTTCATATTTATTTTATTTTTATCTCACCCAGAGACAAAAATAAATGGGTTTGACTACCAACTCCACCAAATTTTTCAGAGACATCTAATAAGCTTGCACATTTTGAAATATGTTATGTGTCCTATGTATTACTTTGGACCAAATTCTTATCCTGATTTTATTTCATCCCTGCTGACCGCCAGAAGGTGATGCTGAAAGGGGAAGGGAAACATTCTTGATGGGTGTGTGAAGCAAAGACTTTATGGTCAAACCTAGAACCATTGAGGGGATTCAGGTTTTTGACTTTAGCACCTGTAGCTAATTCGTTACCGTTTGGTTTGTGTACAGATGTCAGTGAATTAAACGGTGCCAAAGGAGACTATCCCGCTGTCAGTGTTTAAAACTTACTGCTGTGATACATAAGAATTAACCGCAGTATTTTAAGTTACCTGTGACTTGCTGTGGGAATATACAAAATAGTCAGTCCTAATTAGTTGGCGAAAGAGCCCTTTTATCACTTTTGTGACTCTTTTGTCACGCATTGGCTAAAAATATGCCATCAAATGGGGCCAAGGTGCCTTTATACTTACAAACCAACACACTGCGTTTGTTTAACAATCTCCAAAGTTCAGTATTTGGGCCTCTACTCCAGACATGCCATGCTTTTCTATGGTCTACTCTTTTCCCCTTTGCACGTGGTTGCCAAGCCCCACAAAGCGGCTGCCAATTTCTGATACCTGGATGTTCCGAGAATGAAAGAAAAAAAAATAGGATAGCAGTTTAAACATGCAAATCTGCCAGAAAAAAGTAGCAAACTTCCAAAAAAATTACTTTTTACAAACATATTTGCTTGTTTTCTTATTTTGGATCCCGCAGCTGCCAGCATCTGACAGTTTTGTTATTTTTCTTGCAAATTTGCTACTTTTCAGGGCAGATTTATGTGTTAAAACTCAAATTTGTATTTTATTTATAAGTGGCCCTAATATGCCTTTGTGCAGCTCACATTCGCTACAGTTTTAAGTTGTGTTTTTAAAGTAATGTATAAAGGGCCAACACATAAAGGACCAATGTGCCCCAACTGTGAATTGTTTGCTTTCATTTTAATAATGTAAATGTGCTGCTACTATTACAATTTCTCTATGTTACAACTCAGCCCACCAATGGCTTACCTTAACCATGCTTTTACAATAAATTATACTTGAATAATGATTTTGTTATTTGTTAACTTCCATTGAATAATGGCAATGACTTGAATTCTCAAACCATTACCGAGGTCACAGCTGCCCTTTGGACTGTCTAACAGAGACATGGCTGCCAAACACCAAGGGCTTCTCCAACCACCAATGATCACCCACAGACCATTAACATGTGCATGGTCTGGACACACCAGGATCCTGTTTGTGGACTTCTGCTCTGCTCCACTAACATCCTCACTGTACAGAAGCTGTGTGTGAGGCTGGGGAAGAATGTCTCAGACACTGTGACCATCGGCACAGGCATTCCACAGGGCTGTGTGCTTTCTCCTCTGCTCTTCCCCTTGTTCCTTTTAAACTGATGGTGCTCATCTCAGACGGTGATGAATCGGCCTACAGAGTGGAGGTGGACCACCCATGTGAAGGGGAGTTGCACTAAATACTGGGTCCTATATGTACTAACAGTTTGAGCCCCAACATGTTTAGTCATCAACACACTTAATTTTAGGCTTTTAGGGGCCCTTCCGCTACTGGGCCCTTGGTGGTGGTGTCTGATTATATAAAATCACAGGAAGTAGAGCTGAGTTCTGAAAGTGAATCTCTACCTGTCATGGAATGGAGACATACACCCGATGCTATTCCTTAACACATAGAGAACACAATTCAACTTAGAATATGAAACGACACAGAAATGTCAGACATTTGTGTGGCATGCATGGGAGAAAACGCGGGGACTGTGTCAGCCAAGCCGTTGTAAGGAGCCTGGCTGACCCTCCTGCGTCTCACCCCCGCGTCTCACCCTGTTTTTTCCCATGCTGGTTGGTTTTATTAGATATTCTGGAATAGGCGGGTCACATTTCTCATTGGTCAGCCTCACATCAAGGCACTTGGTATTTTTCCGTAGAGATAAAGCCTGCAAGGGGGGTGCAACTCCCCCCCCCCCCCCCCCCCCCCCCCCCGGGGCAACATTCTTTGGCCCATCTTTATGATACCTTCACAAACAAATGCAGTTTGTCACACACCCGTTCTTCTCTTAGACTAATGATGCAGATAAAATATCACTATTATGCAGATAAAATACATCACAGAAATATACTCATATATTCACATTTTATCACACTACCTATGTCATCAATAAGCGATATTACATCAAAAATACAGGGACAATTTTACAAAAAAAAAATTCTGACAGTTTGATCATGTCATTTATATGGATTTTGGCTCTTGTTTATATTATGGCTCACCCTTGAACAAGAGGTTTCAATCTCAGTGGGTTCTTACCTGATTAAATGAAAATACAATTGAACAATGGTCTAGATAACAGTTGTTGAATTACCTCTACCTTTCTCAAATGTCTAACCATAAAGTAATATTATAAACGTCCCCAAAATTGTCGTACTGCGGCACATTTTGTTTCTGAAAAATGTTAAATATAATCATGTTCACAACAATTTAGTAAAATGTGTAGTTTAACCTGTCATAATACTCAATATAACATAGAACTGAAGAGTAGGCCTATTTTATTATGAGGCAGTGCAATTTCACCAAAGGCTTGTGAATCATCAATGCAAAGTTTCAGAGTACAACAACAGTGGTTATATATGATCAGATGTAGTCGCATGAAGAGCGCCAGCAGCAGAGAGCGCGTGGGCCCGTGTGCGTAGGCTGCACGCGCGCGCAGCAGACACCCGCACCGCGTACCGGAAGTGTCTGTATGCAAGTGCGCGTTCATGAGCCGCGGTGAGCACAGGGCCGAGGCTCAGGCACAGGATCCCAGCCGGCACACACTGCTCACACCGGGGAAGACACAGCACCACCACCGCAGCGCCCGGCGATCACAGCGCCCCGGAGCTCTGTCTGAACTTGGAACACGCGGACCGGTACACCGCTGAGCCCCGCTTTGAAACACCCCACGGTAACGGAATAAGAAGCGTTTACTTCAGTAATAACCGCCTTCTTTTCATTCCACCATGCTAACGCTAGCCTGTAAAATTAGCTCGCGGGGCTAACTACTGTTTAGCCGGCTTTTCAGCTGCTGCTCTTAGCCTATAACTTTGGTCGTTTCTTTTCTTAAACTCTGCTGTTCCGAGTCTCCGATTAAAGTTTTTATAATTAGTTGTTTTTTATACTCTTGACGTGCTTAAGTTGGGTTTACCCAGTTGGAAGAATTGACCTCAATATGGTCGCTCCATACAATCACTTGATCGCTGACGTCGTTAGCTGTGATGTAAGCTACGTGCTAAAGATCCGCGCTCTGTTTTGCTAAACTACGCCCAAAGGCCCCGCATTCTTCAAAATAAATACTGCCAAAGTGGAATCTATTCGGCTAACACTTGTAGGGGCTACTTTTACCATTCTGGTTGTTTAATTGTGCCGCTTCGTAACTTTGGGGATTGGACAACAACCGCTAACGTGGGAACTAGCAGTAAGTCGCTTGGTTTTAACATGGATGTATGCTATTATTAGACCCTTTTTAAAATGCTATATCTTCAGAATATATACATATTCAAAGATCAACTTGCATCAAATCTAGATACAATTGTTTTTAAAAGCTATATAACAAAGAATATATTTTTCGGGGGGATGAGCGAAATGCTTTTTCTAGCTTCATATTGGTGTTGTAAAATAAGTATCTGTAGACAAAAACTGCTTGCTCAGCATATCTGTCGTGTTTGGAGCAACAGAAAACCGCCTAGTGCCAACACGGGGTTAATCTGGAGAGACCAGCGGAGGAGTGGGTCTGTCTGCCTCTGTGCCCCCCCCCACACACACACGTCTGCCTCTGTGCCACACACACACACACGTCTGCCTCTGTGCCCCCCCCCCACACACACACGTCTGCCTCTGTGCCACACACACACACGTCTGCCTCTGTGCCACACACACACACGTCTGCCTCTGTGCCCCCCCCCACACACACACGTCTGCCTCTGTGCCCCCCCCCACACACACACGTCTGCCTCTGTGCCACACACACACACGTCTGCCTCTGTGCCCCCCCCCACACACACACGTCTGCCTCTGTGCCCCCCCCCACACACACACGTCTGCCTCTGTGCCCCCCCCCACACACACACGTCTGCCTCTGTGCCCCCCCCCACACACACACGTCTGCCTCTGTGCCCCCCCCACACACACACACACGTCTGCCTCTGTGCCCCCCACACACACACGTCTGCCTCTGTGCCACACACACACACGTCTGCCTCTGTGCCCCCACACACACACACGTCTGCCTCTGTGCCCCCCCCCACACACACACACACACACGTCTGCCTCTGTGCCCCCCCACACACACGCACACACGTCTGCCTCTGTGCCACACACACACGTCTGCCTCTGTGCCACACACACACGTCTGCCTCTGTGCCACACACACACGTCTGCCTCTGTGCCACACACACACGTCTGCCTCTGTGCCACACACACACACACACGTCTGCCTCTGTGCCACACACACACGTCTGCCTCTGTGCCACACACACACGTCTGCCTCTGTGCCCCACACACACACACACACACACACGTCTGCCTCTGTGCCACACACACACACACACACGTCTGCCTCTGTGCCACACACACACACACACACACGTCTGCCTCTGTGCCACACACACGCGTCTGCCTCTGTGCCACACACACTCACACACGCGTCTGCCTCTCAAATCAAATCAATTTATTGATTCTGTGACACACGCGTCTGCCTCTGTGACACACACACACACGCGTCTGCCTCTGTGACACACACACACGCGTCTGCCTCTGTGACACACACACACACACACGCGTCTGCCTCTGTGACACACACACACACAGTCTGCCTCTGTGCCACACACACACACGTCTGCCTCTGTGCCACACACACACACACACGTCTGCCTCTGTGACATACACACACACATGTCTGCCTCTGTGACACACACACACACACACGTCTTCCCCGGTTTAGAAGGAGTAATGGCGTTGGCGTCTCTATGCGCAATATGTGCTCTGACCCGTTGCACTCGCTTCTGTCCTGGTTCTCTTTGGTCTTGAGACGCCCCTTTTTTTAATCTAACTTTTGAACTTGCCCTGCTACTGACCTCTCATTCTTCTTTGTTTTTTACAGCTGTTGGTATCAAAGTGTTACATTACCGCCACCTATTGTCAGGTCTTCTGTAGTTCTTCTTCTTAGGTGTTTTTATGGCGGCTGGCGCTTATGTGGCGGTATACAACGTATACAACATATACAAAAAGAATGCATGTGCATTCGATTCCTTTCCACTTTGATCCCATGTGCTCTGATGTCATAAAACGCCAAAGAAGTCTAAGGCGTACAACTACAGTGGGTGGCGGTAATGTAACACTTGAATACCAACTGCTATTAAACACCAAAGAAGAAGAAGCAGTCTGAATGTGACAAGAAGTAACGAGAGTGTGTCTTCTCCTTGAAACGCTGTATTTAGCACAGTGACGCACCAATTCTGCGCTGTCCCAGAGGCTGTGGTTGGCATACTTTTGTTTTTTCTCCTAAGGGGAGCAAACCAGGAAAAGTTTGAGAAGCTCTTGTCTTCTTCATATTAAATAGACAAATAATGGCTAATGATTCTAGACCAGGCTCAGATATCCAATTTGCAAAAACTATCTTGACTTTTTATATGTTGTTACATTCTGAGGGAAATCCCATTCTCTCAACTGAAATAACTAATTACATTTCCATTGAAAATGTAGAATGTATTTGCTTATAAACTTTTACAGTCTAATTTCTGATAGTGGAATAATCCTGTTGTGTTTGGCCTCTCCCCGCAGCCGCCCGCCTCGTTCGTGCCGGAGAAGTGCGACGTGAACTCTTTGAGCCCTGTGGAGTTCCTGGAGGAGGAGTGCTGTGCCTGGAGAAAGGGCGAGCTTGTTTATTTCTTAGTGCTGCGTGCTGTGCGTGAGGAGGCCCGTGCGTGAACAGATCTCCATATGTGCGTGACAATGGGGGACATCAGCGACCTGGACCGACAGATCGAGCAACTCCGACGCTGTGAGCTCATCAAGGAGAATGAAGTGAAAGCGCTCTGTGCCAAAGCCAGGTGATGCAACTTTTGGATTCATGTGCCCAAAGTGCAGCAAGGTTTATATAACTAATGGATTAGATTTAAGACACAAACGTTATTCACCCACAGGAATTTACTTGACACAGTAGCTCACACATTACAATATAATTAAGTGCAAAGAAAAGTCAAAATTCCACTCTGAATTAATAACTCTTTAGGACTGACTGGTACTTTTGTATTTGTTTCTTTATTCTTTGTTTGTTCCAGGGATGTGCAATTCAACAAGTCCTCAAACCTGGAACAAAGGCACTTTTTAATCTGAGTGGGGTTTTAAAGGAGATGTATGCAAAAAAAGTGCAGTTTAGACGTTTGAAACCTGGACAAATACTACATGGTGCATGTTTCCCTGTGATATGGTTTATCGTTATACTTTTTAACCAGACAAATTTATTATAAATTGCTGTGTTGAATATAGCTGCAGCTATCAATTTATGTTAGTAATCTATTGATTTATTTTGTCGCCCTCCGAGACAACTGCTGTTGTGATTTTGGGCGTTACAAAAATAAATTTAATTTAATTATTTTCTTTGATTAAAGAATGGTATGGACGATTATTTTCAGCAAATTTTTATCATATTTCCTCGTGGCGTGGATAAATCATTTGTCCTGCCACGTATCAATCATAAAACGCACCTATCGCTCACCTGCAGCCGCGTCAGGCTCGTGCCCACGTTTCCGCGTGTCTAAGCGCATGGATCTATCATAATATAGTTCCCTCAGTGTACGGGGCAAAATGAAGACGGAGAAAGACAGTTCGAGCTGACGCAGAAGTGGACAGAAATCTACGGGAGACGAGCGATGCGCCCCGTTGCGCTAATAAACAAACGCACGTGTGTGTTGTATCGGTCCGCACGGGGGAGTGCGCATGCGCACTGCCTGCGTTCTCAAATCGCCGAAAAATCGTCCATACCGCCTTTAATTGAGGAGCCGGTTAATCATTTTTTCACTTTCTGTAAATTATTTACAAAAAACATTCATTAAAAAAACTATAAACCTTATAGTTCAAACAAATGCAGAGTTTCTGAGTTTCTCACATAACTTAAAATGATAAATTTGTTTATAAAATTGTATGTTAGTCAGGCCAGTGATCCTGGTGTTTTGAGCTGTAACTCTGCAGTCATTTCACAGCATTAGCTCCATGTGTTGTTCACTTTAACCTCCGCTTTGTTGACTTTCTGCTTCCCAGTCACACTCGTGAGTTTAAAACACACCGCTCTCTCTCAGTTGTGCTTTAGTTGCCGCAGGTCAATGCGGAACAAGCTCTGTGTGAAATGAAAGTTTCAAAAGTGCCACAAGTCGTTCTGTGCGCTCAGTGCGCCACAGTTTAATGTGTTTTTAATAAAATATGTAAATTAAACTAATCATCGAGCCAATCAAATAATAAAGCTGTTCTGTAATCAAATTACTCAATTTACTCGCTTAATAGTTGCAGCCAGTTTCAAACATTTCTAGTATAATAATGCTTTGCGCTTCTGAGCTGAAAAAGTGAGTCACATTGTGTCTCTGTGTGAACATTGTGCATTGTGGACATGACATTCCACTGGATTTAGTTTGTCATGATATAAAGGGAGCAGCAAGTTAAAAATGTTAAACTATTTGTATTGTATCATGAGGTACTTGGCTATACCCAGCCCTTTTCTGTCTTTTGTGATTCACAAGAATGAGTTAATACAGGGATATGTCATTTCAAGAACCAGAATTTAAAAATTGCGCACCATTTGTTCAGCTTTTATTTACAGTTGTTTCAAAAACAACAGTAAACCTGTTGTTGCTATTATTATTATTATTAACTCTTTTATTAGACATGGCTGCTAAATACTGTTGTATTGTCATTTCAGGGAAATTCTAGTAGAAGAGAGTAACGTGCAGCGGGTGGACTCTCCCGTCACAGTAAGTGCATAGACATTTCAAACGCTCACACTGAACCAGTCGAACGAGTGTGTAACAAGTGCTGCTCTTTTCCTCCTAGGTGTGTGGCGATATCCACGGTCAGTTCTACGACCTGAAGGAGCTTTTCAGAGTGAGTGTTCTCTCATTGTTGTGTTCCCATGGCGACAGGCTGCCTCCACACTGCTCTGTCCTTTATGAGCATGAGCATAAATAAACGTAATGTGCTCTGTGTGTGTGGCAGGTGGGAGGAGACGTACCGGAGACAAACTACCTCTTCATGGGCGACTTTGTGGACCGAGGCTTTTACAGTGTGGAGACCTTTCTACTGCTGCTAGCTCTTAAGGTGCGCAGCAGGGAACTATTGTGTCCAGTGAACTTCTGAGCATTGGAGTGCAGATGACTTAATTTGGTCTGCTAACCAAATTACTAACTTTCTTTTCAGCACTAAATTCAATCCAATGCATAAATCTCAGCTCCCCTTTGCGGGTCAAATTAGCCCGAAGGTATCAAATCGGTTGTAAAACTTGTTTAGTTTGATTCCCCAAAGTCTTTTAAACTGGTTCTGATGAAGTGTCGGAACAATTTAATCCTACAATTGGCACAAGTCTGTCAGCAGCACTAGTTTACTAGCAACGAGATACTTCAAGTTTCTGAAATATTTTTTACTATGAAACTTAGGCCTGGTCACTGGTCAGTACGGCCTGGAATTCATCAAAACATTGATTAATAAATTAATAATTTAAATTGTAGTTAATTTTAATAATCATTATTTCGTTGAATACAATGCACCAAAATGTAATTTTGAACATTTAAAGTTCGGACTTTAAGCCACGTCGTGCATCTTAAGCTTCAAAATTCTGTGTGTTTTATTGCAATCAGACGCAGACATGTGATACACGGCGGTCAGCATTGAAAATAAGACTTTCTTGGACCGACCTGACTCACGGGTCAAAAGACCACATGTGTATATATCTCATGTTACAACGTGGGCACCTGCGGCTTGAAATTGTATATGTACAATTTCAATTTTCTTCATACATTTCGTGTTCGCTGCTTTTATTCATGAGCGCTTTATAGCCCGAGAAGTACGGTACTCCAACATGCAGAAATCACATCAAAAACTATCTTGAACGTGAACTAATGATGGTGTGTCATAGCTCTGACGTGGCTCTAAGAATCTGTTCAGCTGTTTTCAAGTCTATACATTTAGATGCGCTCTGTGCCTGCTGTGACATGGATTTGCCATCAGGCCTCGTATGTGGAGAAAATTCCACAACTCAACAGTGTAGCCTACACTGTTGAGTGGTGGCTCCACCTAGTGCCCACAGGGGGAAATAACACAGTATGCAATTTATTTTTTTATCCTTTTTTTTTTTTCCTAAAATGAGATGCCAAACAAAGTACCCAAGAGCATGATTAAAGGCCCAACAAATTGAAATAAAGCATCATACAACCCCTTAAACATGACCAAAGCTAACCTACATTCATGCGTGTTTTTGCTGTATCCTACTCGACCTATACACACATTTAAAGCTAGTTGCTCTCTGCTGCAGGTACGGTACCCGGACAGGATAACCCTAATTAGAGGAAACCACGAGTCCCGGCAGATCACTCAGGTCTATGGCTTCTACGACGAATGCCTGCGAAAGTACGGCTCTGTGACCGTGTGGAGGTACTGCACCGAGATCTTCGACTACCTGTCCCTGTCGGCCATCATCGACGGGAAGGTGAGGCCTGCTCTCTGCACGAGCTCAAACGCACCACTGTGTCTGAGGCTGGACTGACAAAGTGTGTTACTCTGTGCATCAGATTTTCTGTGTGCACGGCGGCCTGTCCCCCTCCATCCAGACCCTGGACCAGATCCGCACCATAGACAGGAAGCAGGAGGTGCCTCACGACGGGCCCATGTGTGACCTGCTCTGGTCAGACCCTGAAGGTAAACTGGAGCTGCAGCCAGCTAAAAGCACAGCATTCAGTTCAGAGTATCGTGCATGCCAAATCTACTCTTTTCTTCTACCTCCTCTCCGTTGTCATAGCAATGGTGCACTTCAAATCAAAATATAATGTCTTGGAGAGGTTGTGTTCACGTTCTAGAATGTAGCTGAAGGCGAGGCCTACAGGAGATTTACTGTTTTGAAAGAAATTAATCTCATTATTAGTTTGGGATTGGCTCCACTAAACTTGTCCTATTAATCTTATGGTTTGAAGTCCTTTAACTCAAATAATGACACCACTTTCTGAAGCTGTTGTGAAATTGTTTGTTTTGTTTATTTCTACTAACAAGATTTTGATCTGGTTTATGTTTCATGTGGTAAGGCCCAGTAATTCCAGAGATGTGACACAATACATCTGACAGTTTCAGAATTCTCACCTGCCCTCCAGCTCAATTTTACAATGTAGAGATTCTGACACATAAATTGTAAATAATATGTTCAGTATTTAGCTGTAAAAGTGCTGATAGGAGTTTGATAAGCAGCATCGATAAGAGTAGAAGTGTAGCTAAATCCAAAACGATATCCTTTCATACACGTCCAGTTTTACTGTGACCAAATTGATTTGAGTGACTGATACTTGTGTAATGTCTCACCAGCTCTACCCACAATCTCACAAGTCACTGGCTAAGGTGACGTTTTCATTTGAAAAATGCTCAACGTCACCAACAATCAAGGACTGGACTGACATTGTAACTGACTAACATTCAGACTTAATTTGGAAATGAACAAATTTGTTAGACTGGACTAAACGGGACATTTGTTTTGGAATCTTTGTGCCTTAATCAGAATCACAAAAGGTTTATTGTCATTGAACACAGTTCATAAACTTAAAATAATTAATAATAAAATGATGATAATTGACATCAAAATCATCACTAATAAAATAAGTTAAAGATGCAGAAAGCAAACATAGAATTTGTTTAGTATTGTTAAAGTGGCAGGTGTTAAATGAAAGAGTCCATAACTTTCTTTGGATGTCTTTTTTTGGGTTCTTTCTGGTCTTGTGTTTTTTTGTTTTTACATTTTCCAAATGTAAAAACATATTAAAGAAAAATGCTCAATGTTCCAAATAAGTGGCAGAATTATCAGCACAACTGAAAAGGTGTGTTTTTTATGTGGAACTTTTGTTTGGCTTGAATAAAGAAAGGAGAAGCTGATTGACTGCGACATGGCCATATCCTGTACTGTTGCCATGTTCATTGCGTGACCAAAACACTGCATATGGTACAAGTACTAGAAGTTCTAGAACTACTACTACTATTCCGCCACTCTAAAAGATTGGAACAATTTCAACTTTAATGAAGAAACCCGAAAAGACTACAATACCAAAAGCAGCAGGTGTCACGAAAATATCTACAAAAAGAAAAAAAATGTTATAATTATTATTGAGAAACACGGGTACAAATGGTACTCAATTAGTTCAACTGTATCAGTGATAAATGTGAGCGTAGCTGCAGTGTGACGTTTATTTTTAGATGTCAAGTACAATCTAGAGTTGTAGACCTTTTTTATATGATCAGAGTTTCATCTTTCACATTGTAGGAGAACTTCACTGCTAAAAGTCTGAACGTTCTGATGTCATCTCCATAAACCCACACAATGTGTGGTTCTTTTTGCACAGTGTGGTTAAATTCTTGAGCAACGGTGTGAGGACGCTCCTGGCTTCACCGTTTGTTCCTGACCTCTTGTCTCTCTCTCCTCAGACACCACAGGCTGGGGGGTCAGTCCCCGAGGGGCCGGTTACCTGTTCGGCAGTGACGTGGTGGCCCAGTTCAACGCAGCCAACGACATCCACATGATCTGCAGAGCGCACCAGCTGGTCATGGAGGGCTACAAATGGCACTTCAATGAGACCGTCCTCACCGTGTGGTCGGCACCAAACTACTGCTACAGGTAAGGGTCAGGAACTCTGCCCAATGTTCTTCTGCTTACTCCAACCATACATCAATACAAGTTTCGGGTTTTTTAAAATACAGTTTATAGATCATACCCATTTTTTTTAAAATGGATCTAATTCTGGATTCAATTTAGTTTAGAAGAGGTCAATCACTTAAAACCATTTCAGCCTTGAAACTCATTTGAACGTTTGAATCAAATCGGTGCAGTTTCATGTTCTGCGTATAAGCACCCAGCTAACCCTGTGCCCTGTCTTAGATGTGGGAATGTGGCAGCCATCTTGGAGCTGGACGAGCACCTACAGCGAGAGTTCATCATCTTTGAAGCGGCTCCGCAAGAGACCAGAGGCATCCCCTCCAAGAAGCCTGTGGCAGACTACTTCCTCTGAGCAGCCTCGTGACCACGTCCTCTGGGAACATCCTCACCCGCCCTTCTATCCGCTACAGGACACTCGCACTCGGACTGAGAACCTGCCTCAAACTCTCGGACTGCAGTTACTTCAGCCCGACCGAGCGCTCACTGAGAGAGGCGGCCATCTTGGGCCTCCTTGGCGTCTCCAAATAAACCACGCCCACATCAACCTGGCTTCCACCGCTCGCTCTTATAGTATTTTTTTCATGAACTTTATCATTTAGTCTAGAAGTATTTTTCCTCAAACATATGCAGTTGTAGGCATCATTTACAATTTTTTTTGAATTTTTTTTTTTGAATTTTTGTATTGTCAGGACAAGCCCTGTTTCTTATGGTCTTTTATTGTTGGTTCTTTTTCAAATGTTATGTGTGATTATTTAACATAGCCAGTGCTGCCCTGCACCAGAGGAATACCTGAAGTATAATGAACTGGACAAACAGTCACTGTATTCACAATTCTTTTCTCTTAATTCCTTTTAATCTACAACTCTCTGTAGATCTGTCAATTTTGATATTGTGAGAATAAAGTTTTTGTATCAATGTTCAGTCACTGAAGTGTTGCACATGGAGCCTAAAGTGAGCCTTAGACTGAGCTTCAGTTACAATTGTTTAATGTGTTGCAGATCAATGCTATTATACATGTTAAAACTTAGTGAGGTGAGATTTTAACATAAGAGGCCTGTACAACGGATAAACTGCTCTAAAGGAATAAGAGTAAATGAATTGGGCCATTCATAAACCCAAACCCTCTGCTGTATGTGTTGCAACTAAACCTGAGTAAAACACCTGACATGACACCGCCGTATTTAAAATGTACATGAACTCTTCATGAAGGGCCCGTGAACAACGTTAATCTTCAGTAGAATATTCTCTTGTATATTTGAAACATAAAGGCAATGACATCATCTCTTACCATCTGACTGTAAAACTAAAAGGAGAGGTGACCAGCAGGTACTAAAAGGTGTGTAATTGAAATAAAATGCTTGTGGAACATTTGAGACAAAGCACAGGGAAGCAGAAGGGTCACACACCTCGCCATTAGTCTTCAGCAGGGCCGGCCCAAGCCTTCAGGGGGCCCTAAGCAAAAACATTTTTGGGGGCCCCTCACCACGTCATCAGAATCAGTTTTATTGCCATTGTCAGTAAACAATTCACATATGGGAACTTTCTTCAACGCTAACAAAGCGCAACAAAACTCCAGGGCATTTGTTTGCCAGTTAGTTTATTCTCAACACCTCACAAGCTCAAATATTGATAACTTAAATCCCACAATGTAACTTGGTATTCCGCTGACATCACCTCTACTCCCTGTACAAATAACACACGTCCCAGATATGTTTTTGGGCGTATTTGTGGGCGTTAAGGGTCGACAGCCACATTAGCACATTAGCAGTTTAAATTAATGAACAGGGGGGTCTTCTTTTTTGGGTCTTCTGCTGCATTTTAATGTGGTCCAGCCGGCTAAAGTAAGAGTAAAATGTTGAGGTTGTAATGCTATAAAATGATGATGTGATGAAACTGTGCCAGGAGAAAATGACTAAAGCCAGTTATTAATACATTAGTGTACTTAATTACTCAATACAATATTGGCTATGAAAAATAATTAAGGTCAAATTGATTCATTTTAACTGAAAATGTAAAAGTAATTAATTTATCTTTTACTGCTCCCAACTGTTCCTTCTTGCCAAAGTGACAAAACAAGTTATATTAAATTAAACAAATGGCATAAGCATTGCTTGATTAACAATTAACACTGATAAAACAGTGTAAACATGTTATTCCCAGAGAATGAACAGAACTAGAAGTGAAGGTCCAAACCTAGCTATAGTGAAGAGACTGCGTTTCTGGAGCTTTGCCACTTTTGTATGAAAATATATAATATCATTCTGTAACAGACGTAATCATAATATGTCTGGTTATTTTTCACTATCAATTTATTATAATTTATAACAAATAGTCTAATGATGCTTTTTAAATAAATTGAAATGTTTTATTGCTCTATTAAAAGTGAATTACAATATAAATGTTTGTTCTGATCAGAACATGACACACTGGACTCCTGCATGAAACAATGCTGCGATGTGATTGGCTGATGGACCTTACATGAATAAACCTTTATGTTCCTCTCATTGCACTTTAAGAAGTCAAAGTAAAACAGACATCACGAGTTACGATTGATCTCACACATGGTGATGTGAGAGAGAGGGGACCAGACTCAAACCCGCTCATCTCTGACTGAGGCTGCACAGGGGCCCGGGACAGGGGCTCGGGACAGGGGCCGCACACTGTTCACTCCAAATAGGCCATAGGCTGTAGCCTGTATCGTTCAAGTTCGCTACACCTGTCACAAGACTAAAAAATGACTTCAAATATAAAATTATCATTGTACCATTAGCTCATGACCAAAAGTTCTCCACTCGCATCGCGCCAGTTTTTTTACGGCGATAACTCAAATGCGGAACTATATCCCTACGCCTGAATCATTCCGCCTCTGAATCAGCCAATCAGGGGAGAGATTACTACAACAACATCAAACATGGCTGCTCCCGTGGAGCGGCATGTTGTCACTCGAGCCGATAGAAAACACTATGAAAATATGGATTACACCTGCATCACACACATTTCATCGGTAGAAAAAGAGCAAACACAGCCACAGACTGTTGTCCGCTGGAGGAAGCTGATGACTTGTGCTCGGAAGTGAATAGAAATCGATGGAATAGACCGCGCGTTAGCGGCAGCTGTTTGTGTACACAATGACGACTTCGCCAAACAAAACTATCCTACGTCTTCTGTGGCTTCTTCGGACGGAAATCTTTCTTATTTTCTGGAGAGTAACAAGCCAGGCTTTCACCCTACATGCTATAGACGTTTCACCCTACATGCTATAGACGTTTCACCCTACATGCTATAGACGTTTCACCCTACATGCTATAGACGTTTCACCCTACATGCTATAGACGTTTCACCCTACATGCTATAGACGTTTCACCCTACATGCTATAGACGTTTCACCCTACATGCTATAGACGTTTCACCCTACATGCTATAGACATTTCACCCTACATGCTATAGACGTTTCACCCTACATGCTATAGACGTTTCATTGACAAGAAACGAATTACTAGTGCTGAAAAGCTTGCGGCAATACAGTCGGTCTGTGGGCAGCATGGAGAGGGTGAGGATGACGCTTAATCTACCACATCAACTCTGCCACCTTCTCCCAAACGACTGAGATCTACCACAGATGTAAAGACAAAATCATCTAAAAAGTCAAGCAATGTACTTCCTGCAGTTTGCATCATTTGCAGAAGGTTGATCGCTGTATCAAAGAGGCTCACAAGACAAAGAAAGATAAATTGGTCGAAGCTGAAACTTTAACTGCTGGTGAGTAGATTATATATTGATTCTTGCATGTGTGTTTTCTCTTGCTCGTGGTAAATAGGACTAATCACAGTGAAATAAGTTGGCCAAAATATACATAGATAAGATAAGATAAGATATTCCTTTATTGTCCCACATTGGGAAATTTCATTGATGCAACGCGGGTAGATCCAGATGTAGATACAGAAGAAAAGAACAGATCACTATAGGAATATGTGCCTAGTTTATTACATGTAGGTGTAATGTATGTAAGACTGTATGATGAGAACTTTTGCGATTGTTTACTGATTGTGCTCACCCTTGATTGAAATTCTTTTACTTCTCCTTTACTAGGAAGTTTGGTCAAAGCAGCTGAATCAAGAGCAAATGAATCCATCCTGATGTGTACCAGAGGTAAAGATTGTGTTGCCATTGAAGGCACCTCTATCACAAGAGGTGTTACAAAGAATACACAAGCTTTCTGACAAAGAAGACAAGTGATGAAAGGTAACATTTTGGTAATCAAATAAAATATATATATATATTTCCATATATTTAGATAAATTCATCATTTCATTGAAAATTATTGTAATGACTACACGATAATTTTAAAGACGTTTGAATCAAAGCAAATTTCTGTTTGTAGTGAGCTAGTATATTTCTGACCAATCACTGCATTTCCTTGCTTTATACAGGTGACCTAAAGTCTGGGAGTACGGCGATGCATATACAGCATTCTGTGACACTGTCATCCGGACACAACTGATTGAAAACCAGGAAATCCTCAGAATGAAGAAGCTCTTGTCCCTGTTCCAGAAATTCATCAAAAAACACCCAGGTCATGGAAGTTACCGGTAATTAAATTATTCTTATTGTTTATGAAAGAAAACAATAGAAGATCAGATAAACATCACAGCTATGTTTATTCATGAAATTTCATTCAAGATCAAACCAATCCTGTTAGCTACAGGAGTCTACATATTTCCATTCATTTTATTTATTTATACAGGGAAAACCCAATGAGAAAAGTGGTTACCCTGTTAAAACACAACACAAAATAAACAGCAAACATAGGATACTAAAACACAAATAAAATAATTCTAAAACACAAATAAAATAGTAATCTATCAATACTGAATTTCTATTCCTTCTCTAATTTTTACAGATCCGATCTTCTGAAGAAGAGATTACAGCGAGACTTCCCACAGCTGAATTTCCACAAACCACCAAGAAGAAACCTGAGTGAAATGGTTTCCACGGAGACTACAGGACTTCTCCACCAGGATTTTTCAACTGAAACTGATATGTCAGTTTCTGAGATGTCATGTAGTGATGGAGAAATGGTGCCAGAAAGTGGTAAAGATGCTGCACTGCGAGAGCTCTCAAGGACAGTTTACAGTGCAGGTGTATCACTGAAACAAGCGGTCAAGAGTGCCCCTAGTATGGATGAAACAAGCGGTCAAGAGTGCCCCTAGTATGGATGAAATAAGCGGTCAAGAGTGCCCCTAGTATGGATGAAACAAGCGGTCAAGAGTGCCCCTAGTATGGATGAAACAAGCGGTCAAGAGTGCCCCTAGTATGGATGAAACAAGCGGTCAAGAGTGCCCCTAGTATCACTGAAACAAGCGGTCAAGAGTGCCCCTAGTATGGATGAAACAAGCGGTCAAGAGTGCCCCTAGTATGGATGAAACAAGCGGTCAAGAGTGCCCCTAGTATGGATGAAACAAGCGGTCAAAAGTGCCCCTAGGATGGATGTAAATCTGCCTCCTACATCAGAGGATCTAAATGTTTCCTCTGCCAGAAAGATTGTGCCAATTGAACTTTATAATTTACTAGCTTGGTGTGTAGGTGCTAGTGATAAATTGACATTGTCTAACATGGTAATGTATCCGAGGAGGTTGATCTTTGTTTACTGTCAATTTGCCAAGATATATATTTGTCCTCAAAAGGTAAAAATCAAACCAGTGTTGTACTTACACATTTTGACATCAATCATACTTATATCATTCCTCTGTTTGTATGTATATCCTATTCTGCAGAAAGTTTGCCTTACACTAGATCGAAAGATACACATGTCAATTAGCCTGTTTATCACGATGTAAATACTGCTTTTATGATTGTAATTATTTGTTCATATTGAAAATACATTACATAAAATTATATCCCTTCTATAGAATAAAACTTTTACCAATAGCCTATGTTTTCTTTCTTCAAATGGGCAACTGGTGTTGAAAGGGTTAAAATACTACTTTTAGATTATGTTTTTATAGTGTAGTATGAATCAAGACTAGAGAATTTGTAATTGTTGAAGCATTCAGTTGAATACTAAATGTGGAGTAAGTTTTCAAGTGCGTAACGATAACATGCAAAATTGTTAAAACTGTTTTTTTAACTTTAAGAAGGTATGAAGATGGGTGTACAGCCCAATTTGTCACATATTTGGGTAAACTGGCAACTTTGACACCTATTTTCTCAAATACTGGCAGAAATCATGCGGAGAACTTTTTCCCCCAGCTCAAGTACATCTTTGAGATTGGAAAACCACTTTTGAAAAGTAGTCTTGATGTGGTGGAGCGAAATTCATTTTCTAGCCACATTCTGAGTTACAGCCTATGGCCTAAAAGTTTCACGTCAGAGGTTCTGGACGAGACGGCGCTCGTCCGGACCGGATCTCCGCCTCTTAGTGACCCGGGGCATAGACGCCCCTCACCGGCCTCACCTGCAGCTGACACTACCGGGCTGGTGTAAATGTGAAGCTTATTATCTTTCATTCACACATTATTATGCGCGGGGCAGAGCTCTCCTCGCCTCCAGCCTGAGCGAACTAACGTGACAGACTCGTGTTGTTTCAAACAGCAGCATTAACCGTCTCTTTGTAAGAGAAGTTCAATACCTGGAGAGTGTTGTTGAGTTTGCAGTTTCTTTACATCGTCAAGAAGTTTCTTCTTTCGTTTTTCGGCACCAGGAGATATATTTTTTCTAACTGAGTCCAGATGACTACAACTGAAGCTTTTTCTACTATGGAACACGCCTGGACGAATGAGGGATTACACCGACATGTTTGTGTGTTATATGTTACCGCTGTGTGCGCTGCCGCGCCAGCAGCGCTACTACACTAGTGGCGCACGCTGCGCTTGCACTTCGCATAAAACGGGTTGCCAGATTGGGGGCCCTATTAACGCGTCGGGGCCATACGCGGCTGCTTAGTCTCAGTGACTATTTCAAACTAAATATGGCCTCTTCTGAATGGGAACAGTCCTCATAATGTGGATTTAACAAGAAGCTGAAAGATATGAAAAAAAGCTTTGAGTTTTCGTGAATGAAATTTAGGATGAACCACAACTTGTCGGGCAAGTTTTTCCAGAAGAACCACGACAGTTCCCCCTCCCATCCACGCAGAAAGAGGCCGGGCAGGAGTTAGAAAAGCCCAGTCACAGCCGCCCGTGATGCCGCTGACAGCCCGCTGACAGTCCGCCTCCTTCCACCGCTTCTCCTCCGGCCTGTCTCCGGCCTGTCTCCGGCCTTGTCTCCGGCCTTGTCCCCCCGCTGCACGGCACAGGTGAGTTCCACTTGTCTCACAAACCTGTCCGTGTGGATAACGAGCCCGCGTGCGGCTTCACGTGCAGTGGCCGCACGCGGGCTCGTGTCGTGTGCGCCATTCTCTGGTGTCTGTTTGTGCGGAACTTTTGCCTCTTTTACCACGCGCTGTAAGTGTGAGGTCAGAGGTCAGAGTTTACTCGCTTTAAAGCTGCACTGTGTAACTTTTATGGTGGACCATTCTCACGCATGTTGTCACGCGAGGCGGGGAAGGTCACATGACTTTCTTCGCTTAGCAACGGCAGTCTCCATTTTTTTAAGATTATTTTTTGAATATCTCTTTGCAATAGAAAGGCAACAGACGTACAGGAAGTACGAATAACAACATAAAATATACAAGAATAGTAAAGATTAACAAAGTAATTGTATCAAAAAATATGTAAAAATAAAAACAAGAAAAGAGTTGTAAAATAGCCTTTTGAGTGTATGAAGAGGAAGCAAAGGAAAGGAAAGTATCATTCAAACAAATGAACCCAAATGGCCCACAACAATAGATTGTCTTTAAAAATAAATATTTGAGTATTAAAATGATGAACAGAACGTTGTTTGAGTAATACATTAAGATTACACCAGGAAACAGGTTAACGGCCAAGTTTGCATACATAGGAAAAGTAAACATTTTGAAATATGGATGAGAGAGCGGGGAAGACATGCAGTAAACTGTCGGAGTCGGCTGCACTTGGAGCCTGGCATATGCAGTGTTCTCGCTGAGGGGTTTTGGCATGACGGGCCGCCATGCTGCGGCGGGCCCCTGCCATGCCCAAAAGATGCCGCCATGCTCTGGCGGGCCCCCGACATGCTCTAAAGATACCGCCAGGTATTATGATAACCGTGCGTGAAAAGCACCACGGCGCTCGCACGGTACCAAAAAGATAAGAAAAGCCAATATGATCACACTCCACCACTTAGGAGCGGTGTATGGCGTAAATTAAGAGGACGGCGAGCGCCGTCTGGCGTAAATTACGGCGCTCGTTTACGTTTTATTTTGTAAAAGCGTCGGAAAATACGCCACGATACGCTGCTCCTAAGTGGCGGAGTGTGATCATATTGGCTTAAGTTTTTAAGTACTGTTTGCAAGTGCCGCCTATCCTCCAACCTCAGTCCAGCGAGAACATGGATATGTGTGCTGTGCCTTAACCACTCGACCAGCACGGAAAAATAAATGTATATATTCATGTACATGAGTATGCGTTTTCTACTGTTGATGACCTTCCATTGGCACAGTTGGAGTAATTGTAACGGCGGTAATGATACGTCCCTTGAGATGATTTATGTTTCGTATTTACCTGATACACCATGGCCTTCATGTGCCCCCAAAGATAGATATATATATATATATATATATATATATATATATATATATATATATATATATATATATATATATATATATATAAATTTTATTTATTAGAATGATGACTTCAGGGACCCCGTGGTGGTGCATAAGACCACAGGGAAACCAGGTGACTCGTGTGACTGTCTTTGTGTGTCCAAGAATGCGCTGTATTGATCAGTGTATTTTTATTGATACTATATTGATAATAATTCAGATCTTCTGGTCGTGTCAGTCTTTCCTATGGCCTGCTGTTGTTTGCCTCGTCACTGTCGCTGTGAAGGCGAGCAAAGCATCATGGGTGTTCTGCACACCCACATGACTGGAAAAATCTTGTCTGACATGTATTATTGCCGACACCGGTTATCGCCACTACTGGGCTCTGTTACCAATCTGTGAAGATCTTTATTTCTTGTAGCAATAAAAACACCCTTGATGAAATGGACACCTTTAATACTTTGGAACATTCCAGGCAATATCATTTCAATTGTGGATGTGGATGTGATAAGCAGGTGGCGGTGCACCTTTTTAAGATTGTACTTCAGCCCCAGCGTCCTCATGAGGGCAGCTCACTGGTTTAGACCGGGTTTGGACCTTGTTTAGTCCCAGTTTAGAGAGAGACTTGGTTCGGTCTGTCTGGGGCTTTTTAAAATGCATTTATAACCAGATTAAGGTGGAAAAAAACATAATTGACTGAATGCTGCCATTTTTGTGGGGAAAACCTAATTTGAGTCTGTAGTTCAGTTGACATTGACAACAGTTATTAAACTGGTTAATTCATATTTTACCTGGCTTAGTCTAGTCTATTAGTCCTGGTTATTTGATTTGATTGTAGCAGCCTTAATTCCACTTAGTTTGGTCCCAGGCAGATCTGGTTAAGTTCCTCTGTACTCTCTGGTTTTGTACAATTCTTAGACCTGGTTTAGTCTGTCATGTTTCCACGTGCTCTTGTTCCCCAGACAAACTCTCTTTAGAGCGCTTTGAAACGGTTTGAAGCAGTTCTTTAATGCTGGAATGTGTCTTCACGCTCAGGTCCTGACTTGCAGAGCTTAAGATGAACAACTGACGTCATCCAAACATGACTTATGTTTTCTTGAGTCAAAACTAAATTCTACCTGAATTACTACAGCAATTCACAAAAAGACTTTTAGTACTTTTAGCAAAGCCTCTACGAGGGCTGTAATCCTTCAGTCCTTTATTCGATTAATCGGTTGATGGTGTCTCTGTTGACTAACATTGTTATTAGCCGATTACAATGATTTCTATGGGACAACAGCAAAAACGGCTTGGAAGGATATAGCCCAAGCGTTTTGGAGTGTACCATGAGTTTAATCCAACTTCTGTATCTTCATAACGTGCTTTATAGAAATACACTGTGTACCGGCCCTATGCATTCGTTTTTTTGGGGGTTAATTCTGATTACTTTTGAGTGAAGACAACTCTGTTCTATTGTTTTACTTCATTTCTTGATTGTTGTTAGAGAAATTCCACAACATGCTCAAAAGCGTTCCAGTAGAACCAGTAGAAACGTGACTACAGATGACCTACAGTTCCAGCTGGTTTTGCCCAGATTTAGTTTATCCTGTAGAATCAGACACGTCCAGCCCTGCCTCATCCTGATGCCCCGAGACATTACCACCTCGGATCATGTTAAAGCGTCCGGTCAGTGGTGCAATGCAGACGGGTCAGAATGGATGGGGGTGAAGGTCCCGGCGGGGCTCTTGATGGTGATTTATGATGAGGCTCGACCCGTGACACTCGGATGCTTGTCAAGTAGTATTGTTTAAACCTTGTCGTTTTAGTCCAGCCGGAGCAAAGGTGAGATGTGATGTCAGGGATACAAACCTGAAAGACGCCGGCTTTTGTGGCGGAGTAGGCAAGGCAAGTTTATTTGTAGAGCACAAGTCATGCACAACAGGAAAAACATGCATTTAAATCACCAAATAGATTAAGACATAGAAGAGGAAGAGTGCAAAAAAAAAAAATCCCTTCAGTTATGTTATGTATAATGCACAAATATTACAGTGTTCTTTTCCATACAGTCTTTTGATTCTTATCCGTTTTCATAGTGAGTGATCGAGTTGTAGAGAATAGCAGTTCAAACAGTTAAGATGTCTCTGCCTGATCAAATAATCTTACATTACTATTGTAGCTCCAGCTCCCAACACGGCCCAGTGCCAAAGGGCCCACATAAAGAAGTGAAAAATGCAGATTTAAAACTCTTACAGTGGCTCACAGGGCACTTCCTTTACAAGTTTGAAAAGCTACAATGTTTCATACTTAGAATAAGACACAACATTCTGCTTTTACAAAACACTTTCTAGGATGGAAAAAAAATTGACCAGACTAAATATTGATGCAGCTTCCAGTTAAAAATGAAGACGGTGCTGACGGTGAGAAATGTAAATGATTGAACATTTCGTTGGCCACCTCATATTTTTAAATAGAGACGTATCATGGGGTGTTATGAGACCATTTGATAGAATTCAGAGCCAAAGATAAACTCTGATAATATTTATATGTTGAAATATTTTGGTCAGATTTGGGTAATTTAGCCTAAATTATTGGATTTGGATTTATCAATAAATTGGTCCTGTCTAAACAGTGCAAAGTGCCATATAAAAAAGTATGGGAATACAATACCCAGGGCCCCATAGCATTTGGGACCCACCTTTTTAGAGAGCAGTGGAGTGCAGCGCCTCTGCTTATGGACTCAAGATGTTTTATTTATTTATTTCAGGGACAGTGATTATTAATACAAAATTCTGTAAATATGCCAGAATTGGCCAAAATGCTATTTTTCATCTTTAGTCCCATGACCGCTGTTACGGTCAGCCTAAAGCAAGGAAGCAACGATTTCACATAGAAGTGAGAACGCACTTTTTACACTATATGACACAGATGCATCAGTCATCCAGGTACAGACAACAGACACATAAGAGCAGATACACACCCTATAGAAAACAAACGCACAGTCTTTGCACACAGTGTCATGATCAGGTGTTGGACCTGAACTAAACATTGGCCTGTGCAGGAAAATGCAGATCACATGTTTGTCTAATTATGACTTAGTTTGGTGAGATAAAACCTGTGGTAAATATTTATCATAGTTTTAGCCCAGTCAAGTGTCACTTTGTGAAGAAAATTTGAAAAATAAAAGTTGAAAGTGACAGGAAGTAGAGCTGAGCTCTAAAACAGAATCCCTCTGTGATGTCATCAATAAGCGACATTCCATCCAAAATGCAATTCATACAGAACTGACGCTTTTTTCTGACAGTTTAAACAATCAACTAACAAAATAAAGGTGATATCAGTTTTTATTTTCTGTCAAATCATAACTTTTTTGTCATTTCTATGGAGCTTGGCCCCTATTTACCATGTGGTTGCTAGGTAACAGTTGTGGAATGACCTCTACCTGTGTCACTGCTGCTCATGTCCAACCAGGGAGTGACATTAAACGTCATTAAAAGGGTCAAACTGGGAAAAAAGAGGCCCATGTTTGAGTGGTTTCCTAAACCTGTGTTTGAGTGGCACGTGTAGTTGAAGCTGTGGGACGCTTTAGGCCTTGAGCCTCTGAACCAGGCTCAGGCGACACCCTCAGTTTATACAACGTCAGAAGAAGTGTAATCAGTGTGAGGAACGTGCTGATCCTGTGCAGCCTGCTCTTCTATTGTCCTGAGAATACTGCCTTTATGTTTACAACAAATCTATCAGCCAACTATTTATAACTGTCCTGTATTGGCCCCGCTCCCCCAGGGCAGCCATGATTACAACAATCGTTTTACTATTAGAATAATTGTTAATCGTGACTGTACAAACTCTAAAATAAATGCCTTTTTTTTTTTAATAATAATGATGGCAGCATTATTAAACCAAAATGTCAAAAGAGAATAAGATATATTTCTATTTTTCATAAATAATACATTTGATTATATATTTTGTTAAATTAGTTTTAAAATCTAATTTTACAGCCTAAATAATCATTTAGGACTTGACTAGTCTAGTCATGTAAAAATAATTGGTGACTATTATGTAAAAGTGCTCTGGGAGAGTGTCAGGTCACCACTAGTGTTGTCACAAGTACTGAGATACTAATTCAAACTAAAACTGGTATCAAAACTACTTACTCATTTAAAGAAGTATCGATACTGAAGAATATCACATAAACAGGACAAACTGACATTTCCTGAATAGTTTCAAACAGAACTGGTTTAGTTCACAGGGTAATAAAAACTCTTATTTTGTGTTGAGAATGACAGTCTCTTGTTTAAATAGTGTTTTTAATTATAATTATGGGATGAAAAGTGGCAGTGAGTATCAGGTTTTGTCCTAGTATCGGTAGTGAGTGTGAACACTTGTGCTCTCTAGCCTTGTCCTCCTCGTCCTCCTCCTCCTTGTCCTCCTCGTCCTCGTCCTCACATGGAGTCCTACAGTGCGGTGCTGCAGAGGCTCAGGACAGCGTTCCTCTCTGGGGTGACCGTCCCGGAGCAGTTCAGACGCACTCAGCTCAACCAGCTCCTGCGTTTGCTCCAGGAGAACGAGGAGAAGATCGTGGAGGCCCTGCACAAAGACCTGGCCAAGGTAAAACGTCTGCTCCTCACTTCAACACACGGCAACAGCATGTGAACAGGGAACAATGGAGAATTTAGATATTGGTTTGAAACTACTTCTGTAGTTTACCAACTTGAATGTAAGAAAAAAGTATGTTTTTCACCATGTCATATTTTAATCAAAAAATTGGGCATTTTTTGTGTGAAATTGTCAAAATTGCACATGTTTGAGACATCAGTTTGAAAAATGGATAGAGTCAGGATTAAATTTCTTGTTTCATTGTGTTGACATTAGATACAAAAAGGTTGGTGGCGATTTTGGAAATCTTATGTAGCATTTGCATAAAATAGAATAAAAAAATTAAATCAGGCTTATGAATAAAACCAAATTAAATTGACTCCGGGATCGTGATTGATCAATACGAGGGGAAAAAAAACATAACTATTTCCTTCATCTTGCCAAGCCCTAGTAAATGTGCATTGTTTTTTCAAATAATTTAGAAAAATGCGAGGCTTTATGTTATTCTGTGGTCCTGTGACGCTGCTGCTGGTAAAATAGGCACATTTCATTTCCACTTTTAAATGTAAATGAATGCTCTCTTTCTGTATTGTGACATGGCTTCGCTTTGTATATACTTTTCCTCAGCCTAAATTCGAGGCCGTGGTCGCAGATCTGGCCTTAGTGATCAACGAGCTAGGATATGCCCTGTCCAACCTGTGGAGCTGGCTGCAGCCCGAGCACGTCCGCAGAAATCTGGTCTGCTCCTTTTCCTTTGCCACTATAATATCCCGGCTGCTTAATATTAGTTCTGATGGTTCTTTGTGACGATGTCCTTCCAGGCGACAAAGGTAGACGACTGCTTTGTGCGCAGGGAGCCTTTTGGAGTGGTGCTCATCATCGGGCCGTGGAACTACCCCATCCAACTGCTGCTGCTGCCTCTGGTGGCGGCCATCGCTGCAGGTGGGCTACTCTAATATTGTCCTTTCAATTTGACTACACGAGATGATTCGAAACATGTGCTTTCAATTAAGCCAACTATAGAAAACTCTGTAAACTAAGATATGTCTGAGTCAGCAAGGGCCTCTGACGCTGCTTGCTGTTCTAATTCTCGAATCTCTAATGTATTGGTGCAGGAAATTGTGTGGTGATCAAGCCGTCAGAAGTGAGTCCTGCAGTGGAGGCGGTGATCGCTGAACTCATCCCCAAATATATGTCTCCGGTAAACGAAGGACATGAGTGTGCATCTGTGGCACTGCTGCAGGCTGCAAAGTGACGTTGTGTATGTGGCCGCAGGACTGTTTCACCGTGGTCTGTGGCGGGGCAGAGGAGACCAAAGCACTTCTGAACAACAAATTTGACCACATCTTCTACACAGGTGACCACACACGTTTCCATTGTTCAGACCAGGAGACAATTGCATACATTATTTTAAGAAATCATTAGTTAAACGAGAATGAGCTATGATTAACCACCTGATTATTTTACAGTCTTGTAATTGTACCAATTTAACTTTTAAAACACTATTTTCTTAACCTTGGAAGCAAGATAAATTCTGTTTATTTTTGAGTTCACAAACTCTGGAGATTTCATCTTGTTCGCCTCCCGCTGATTCGTTTGCAGTCCGCACCAGTGGTTTAATGGACATGGCATCTAGGGCCCGTGGGCGGGACTGGAACCAATCACAGAGCAGCATTGTGGTTTGGGTGTAAGTCGAAACAACCTGAACCAAAACAAACATGGCGGCGCAGACGGCCGTACTTCAGAGATCGAGGATTGTGCTTTTAACTGAATCTAACACAGTTTAGATTTTTCTGCTTCTTCTGCTTTTGTTAGCCTTCGACCAATGAGTGTGAAGTATTTTATTAACGCCCCGGCGGCTTCAACAAGAGCCTTCCCAGACTGATTCATGTGAAGAACTGAATTCCGAGACACAGATCAGTGTGGAGTGAGCCAGGTTATACACAAATGCACTAGGGAGCTGGACTCTTCTGGTACTTGTTTGGACGCACTGTTTTACCCTTTGTTGAATTTGATTGTAAAAGAATAAAAGAATACCTGTGGTTCTGATCTCACGTCCTCGTTCCCTCTCTGTGCTTCAGGCTCTCAGGCGGTGGCCCGCATTGTCCTCCAGGCCGCCGCCCCTCACCTCACCCCTGTCACCCTGGAGCTGGGCGGGAAGAGCCCGTGCTACATCCACGACCAGGTCAACATCCTGGTGGCGGCGCGCAGAGTGGCCTGGGCCAAGTTCTTCAACATGGGCCAGAGCTGCGTGGCCCCGGACTACGTCCTGTGCACCGTGGCCATGCGGGACGCCCTGGTGCCAGCTATCAAACAGGTCCTCGAGGAGTTCTACAGCTCAGAGCCCCAGAAGTCTCCCGACCTGGCCCGCATCGTGTCCCCCAAACACTGGACACGCCTCATGGGGCTGCTGGGCCAGAGCAAAGGTCGAGTGGTGCTGGGAGGAGAGAGCGATGAGGCTGACAAGTACATATGTGAGTCACGGCTTCAAACGGCAGCTACTTAATATTCACTCACTGACCGTATGATGATGTCACCCTTTGTTGACCTTTGCTCATTCTTTGTGATGTGGTTCTATGTTTTGCATTATTTATCACTTCGACTTGAACAAACTTTATTGATCGACAAGAGAAATTACTTGGATACAGTAGCTCACACACTGCAATTATTTTTATTCATACCTTTTTATCAACCTTTATTTTAACCTTTTATTTGAGATCAAAACGATCTTTTTATTCAACCAGAAGTCCCATCGAGAGTCAGAATCTCTTTTCATCACAGAACAGAGGCTCACAAAATATTTCAATTATAAAAAACAACACTATAACCAGATCAAAAAATAAGTATTACCAACATTTTAAATAATGAAAATAGCAAAAATAGAAAAACGTGTATATACTTATTTGACTATGTGGAAAAAAAGGAAATTTATTTACCACATTAACACACTGGACTTGATCAGGGCCAAACAAGAACCAAACCAAGTCCTAAAGACTAAAATGGGCTCAATTTAGGGACAAATAATAACCTAAATAGACCCAGGCTTTACACAAGAGATGGTAAGGCACTGACCTATTCACTTTGACATGACACAAGGTTTTCTATGGCATCCATAACTCCAAAATAAATGTAACATTTAAGTTAAGACACACAGGGAAACTTTGCGTACCACCATCGTAGGAAAAATACCCTGCAATTACATCTTGAAGTTCACACATTCTGCATTATTTGTCTCCCTATTTGCCTTTTAAACCTGCTCTTCTACTATTTGCTGTGGAATTTCATGTTATACAATTAATCTAATGAATGAATGTTTGTATTGACAACTATTTGTGACTTTCTCAGTCAGGCATTCACGCATCAGGATTTAGTGTTAGCACTCCATCTACTGGCAGCAGAGGGAATTGCCATGGGGAAATGTAACGTTCTGAGCATTTCAGCCTCAATCACATGATCATTACAAGTCTGGTGACGATCTATGGACCTAAAAACAGCACAAGAGACCTCCAGATCTCTACCTTTGACGTCACAAATCCGGGACGTTTGCAACAGAGTTTTTGTCAGGTTCAGAGCCAAAGTGCCGCATAAACAGGATTAATGAAACGAGCGTGATTGAAGCTAACTACAACTCCAGATATGTTTTTGATTTTGCATAATATGAGTGAAGACTTGGACCTTTCTCTTCGTGGGTTTTAGTTTGTAGATCTGTGGTCTAACCCGCTCCTCTGTCCCCTCGCAGCCCCCACAGTGCTGGTGGACGTGTCCGAGGACGACGCTCTGATGAAGGAGGAGATCTTCGGGCCCCTGCTGCCCATCATCACCGTGGGCTCTGTGGAGGAGGCCATAGACTTCATAAACAGACAGGAGAAGCCCCTGGCCCTCTACGCCTTCTCCAACGATTACAACGTAAGGGGACAGCCCGTGTGTCGTCCAGTGTGTCGTCCCGTGCAGTCGTCCCGTGCAGTCGTCCCGTGCAGTCGTCCCGTGCAGTCGTCCCGTGCTGTCGTCCCGTGCAGTCGTCCCGTGCAGTCGTCCCGTGCAGTCGTCCCGTGCAGTCGTCCCGTGCTGTCGTCCCGTGCTGTCGTCCCGTGCTGTCGTCCCGTGCTGTCGTCCCGTGCTGTCGTCTTGTGCTGTCCTCCCGTGTGTCGTCTTGTGCTTTCGTCTTGTGCTGTTGTCCCGTGTGTCCTCCCGTGTGTCGTCCCGTGCTGTCCTCCCGTGTGTCGTCTTGTGCTTTCGTCTTGTGCTGTTGTCCCGTGTGTCCTCCCGTGTGTCGTCCCGTGCTGTCCTCCCTTGTGTCGTCTTGTGCTGTCGTCTTGTGCTTTTGTCTTGTGTGTCGTCTTTTGCTGTCGTCCCGTGTGTCGTCCCGTGCTGTCCTCCCTTGTGTCGTCTTGTGCTGTCGTCTTGTGCTTTTGTCTTGTGTGTCGTCCCGTGTGTCGTCCTGTGCAGTTATTGTGCGTTTGTGTGCTTCAGGTGATCAACACAGTCCTGGAGAGGACCAGCAGCGGAGGATTCTGCTCCAACGATGGGATCATCTACATGACCCTGCCCGGACTGCCCTTCGGAGGAGTGGGTAAGTGCTGCGCTCCAGGGGGTCTGAGGGAGTTTGAATATTTATGAAGATTTTAAAAAGACCATTCGTAAAATAGTTCGAAATATAATCCAGCTCTGGAGGAATCATATCTGTTGTGCTGTTTGTCTTAAATGGCTAAGAAAGTTAGAAAAAATCATACCAAACAGTTTATTTGGCTATTAATACGGATTCAAATTCTGTTACTCCACAGCTGAGTAAGTGAAATCAGTTTATGGCAACAGGCCTCTGGAGCACGCTTCAAGAAAATTCATCCTTCCCTTGTCAAATAACTACTTTAGTAATAGTGTAGTCTTATTATAAACCTGTTTTAGCCTACGTTAGACCTTGAATAAACCTGTTCTGGACCTGGTTTGATCTGGTGGAACTGTTTTTAGGCACCATGTTATGATGAACTCAGAGTAGTAGATAGGGTATATGTGCGGCTCTCTAACCCCTCTGCTCTCCTCCACAGGCTCCAGTGGATTTGGAAACTATCACGGGCGCTGGGGCTTTGAGACGTTCAGCCACAAGAGAGCGGTGATGCTGCGCGGCTGGGCCCTGGAGCGCCTCAACGGCCTCAGGTATCCTCCTTACACTGATAGCAACCTGAGCTGGCTCCGCTGGACCGCCGCTCCCAAACTCTGCTCCATCATGTGACCTGTGACCTCGGCGAACCTGCACCGTCACCAACCCGACAACACGTTTACGCTTAAAGGATTTTAAACTTTTGTTAGTCAGATGTTTGAAGATTCTTGGAAAGGATTTTGTCTCGACTCACTGTCCCGGGCCACGGTGACATTAACCGTTTTGCACTAAATTGTTGTATCGCAATGTTTTAGCAATAGGATATATGCGTTATATTTTTATTCAGTTTTGTCCAAGGTTGAGCAGAGCATCAGAGGGGCTCAAACTTTCAAAAAGGCCACTCATTAAAAAAAAAAATTGGACATTTGATAGTGTGGAAAAAGTTTATATTTTCACCGAAACTGATGGATTTCCTGTCATTTGCAACATTTTCTCTATTGCCTCTCCCACATTTTCATAAACGGGTGTAATTTCATGTCATTTGGTGGGGTTTTGGGTGTTTTTTTTTTGTTTTTTTTTTACATAAATTCAGTTTGCCTGGGGTGTATATTAGCCTATTTGAATTTTGAAATAATAGTTGGCTTATTAAAGTTTGCCACGTTCTATTTGATTGTAAGTTATTGACAACAGGATGAAAAAAACAAAACTGTCTATTCAGGTAATTAATTAGTTGATTCAAATAAACTTGACAAACCGTACAGCACTTTAAATATAGGAGCCATTTTGGACCATCTGAGTTTTCAAAAATAAAAAGATGGTCCAAATATGGCACAAAAATCTTTACGAGTAAAAAAAAAAGTCCTTGGAAATTACTTGGGTAAGAGAAATAGAAGTTGAAATAAAGTGAAGTAAAATCTAATAATGCACAAAGTTTGGTATTTTCCCAGGACGGACACAAACATGCAGGAATGTTCAAATGAGTTAATATTGTCCACAAGTGAGAAAACACTTTTACTCAAGAGACTGTTACTGCAATAAGGAGTAAAAGTATGTTATTTATAATCATTTTCTCAATAAATGTATTCAACAGATTTTGTCATTAATCCAAAAGAGCGTGAAGTTTTCCTTGACAGTTATAGTACCGTCGTGCCAGTGTCCAAGGGTAAAACATTCTGAACTGGGACAAGTCACAGTTCTTCTGAGGTTCTGAGGAATCTGAGGTTTATGGCCCGTCGCAGGACAAATCACTTTCATAGTCTAGAGTTTGAAGTCACACGTCTGATTTGAGGCAGATGCTCATTTAGATTCATTAAAAAAAAACTGTTCATTTCAGTTAGTGAGCACGAGGGTCTAGTAATCTATAATAGACTTCTGTGTAATTCATCATTTCACCTGCTCCCATCTCCATTTATCAGCAGCTCACAGATGTTGAATCGGCTCCTTTGCAACACATTTAGTTATGGAATAATAATGATGTGGACCAGACTCAAACATGCATGAGCTGAGAAGAGATTTTATGTAACTACATCAAAACATGTATAAAAGGAGTGTATTTTGTCTGTAAATATCATCAAACTAGTCATCCTCAAGCCACATCACTTTAGCTTCACCTGGCCAAATGTAGTGAAAATTAAACTAACCATTTGAAAGCTTAAATAATCAATTAACTGAGAAAATAAATAAAATGCTGGATTCATCACCTGGTAAAGTCCTTATTTCCAGCCTTACTTCTGTTGATGGAACATGCAAACTCCACACGGAATACACGAGCTGCTGCTGTGAGGGACTGTGTTAACCACTCACACCAGCCACAAGAAAACAAGGTTCTTCCAAAAAAAACATTTATTTAAAATAAAATTAGTATTTAGAGTAATATTTCTTGTGTTGATGTGCAGGACACTTCCCAGTCTAAACATGAGGCCTAGAGCAGTAGACCCATTCTTCACATACGTCCTTCCCGTGTGCTCTCCACGCCTCACATCTCCTCACATCTACACTAAAGACAGTTTATTCTTCTGTAGACGTGAGGCTCAGGGCTCTGGCCTGTGTGAGGACGGGGGACTGGCCCCACTCGAGCTCTGATCTGACGTGGAGGCCTCTGAGGTGGGCGAGGCGGGGGTCTGAGGAGGCTCCTTCTGCACCAGCTCCGGCTCATCCTGTCCCGCCTGAGGAGGGTGCACCAGCACTTTGTCTATGATGCCAAAGTCCTGCGCCTCCATGGGGCTCATGTAGCGGTCCCTCTCCATCACACCCTCTGACAAAACAGACATGAGGCCAGACACTTAGTGCAAAGAAACCAAGGAATTACCTCCAGAGTGTCACATGGAGGTGCACGTTTTAGCTTTCAGCTAAGCAGGCAGAACTCTGCTCCCTCTAAAGGGTCCGGTGTAGAAATTACAGAAACCCGTGCCCCCCATGACGGGAGCCGGAGTTTGAACTGGCAACCTTCTGGTTGGGATGAATGAGGTGCCACTGTGACTCACCTATGGTCTCCAGAAGCTGTCCTGTGTGCTTGCTGTAGATGTTGTTGAGCTGTTTCTTCAGCTTCATGATCTCCTCAGCCTGGATGGCAATGTCTGTGGCCTGACCCTAAACACAGCCAGACAAAGTGATGTCACAGTGACCGACTGACCAGCTACAGAGTTTATGATGTACATTCTCAAACGGCCTCCGAAGAAAGAGGCTCACAATAGTGCATTTACAGTGTGTGGGCCGGCATGATCACATTGTGAGCGCAAATATATGGGTTAAAATAGGTCAAGGATTGGATCAGTCTCCAGGAGGTGAATGAAAGTCAACCAATGTCCCCAAAAGCCTGAAGCCACCATGTGTGCTTATGTTTGCGTGTGCTTATGTGTGCGTGCGCGTATGTGTGCGTGTGTTACCCTGGCGCCCCCTGATGGCTGGTGCACCATGATGCGGGCGTTGGGCAGAGAGTGCCTCATGCCCGGTGTGCCTGAAGCCAGCAGCAGACTGCCCATGCTGGCCGCCTGCCCCACACACCAGGTGGAGATGGGGTTCAGGATGTACTGCATCGTGTCGTAGATGGCCAGGCCCGAAGTCACCACACCACCTGGAACACGGTGAGGAGAGGGGAGGATTATGTAGTATTGTGAGCTTCTGAAATGTGAGTATACAGGTTCTAATGTAAACTGCTCACATATTTAGAGATTGTGGGTACACATTACTGGAGCTTGGTGGTAAACCTTATGTAAATGTAGGTGTATTTAGCACAGGAAAGATATTTTAGGAAAAAGTTGATGGTTACATAAAGTTTTAATTTACTCTTAACATTATGCCCAATATTAACAATTAAAAACAGAAGCGCAGAAGTGTACCATGTCTGAGGTTACTGTACATTTAAAGCCCCTCATTAAGCCAACTTTTTTTACTAAAGCAAACCCCTGGGGGTTTCCCACGTTATTGTTGTTGTTGTTGTTGTTGTTTTATGGCGGTTGACATCCGAGTGTTGCATCACCGCCAGACTTTATTCCTTAGACTTTGTCGTAGTCGTTGTTGTTGTTGTTTCCACGTTATTGTCATAACTGGAGGAGGAGCCTCCTGCTTGTTTCCATGGAAATGTTCCTTGGAGCTATAATATTCCACAGTATGGCATAATGTCTGCATGAAGAATGTTCCAAAGTATGGTTTTAAACATTCTGTTTCCATGGAATCAGTTACACAATGTCCCTTAAACAGTATGCAATATTTAGATTTAAATGTCATAAATCTGACCTCTCTATGTCGAGGTAAACATGTTCAAACCAAGTAGAGCTTTTACTGATCATAAGGACATAATGGTCATAATGACAGAATTGCACCTTTATATAGACCCAATGTTTATTGATTTATATTGAACTTTGGTGTTTTGGTTTAGGAATTGTCCAATCAGAAAGCAGACTGAGCCTAACTAGAGTCTCTCATTTGTGTTGCCAGTTTCAAAGCTGAAATCCAGTTCTTTTAAACCTCTGCGTCCTCTCTCTGGTCTGAGGTCACTACCTAAAGCCCAGCTCCTGAACCAATCATGACTCAGCTCGTTTGGCCTCTGCAGCTCAGTGAGAGGAGTTCTGGAGAAGGAGCTCAACATGAGCCATGGCCTTTCACATGTCTGGAATTGAGTTAAAGCTCCATCTACTGACAGCAGAAGGAATTAAAAGGGGAGATAAACAGACCCATCGGCGTTCCCCCGATATGCTAACGTAGGCAAGCAGTAATTATCGTGATTTGAAATGCTCAGAACGAGTCTGGTGATGATTCACGGACACAGAAATAGAGCAGAAGATCTCAGAGTTCGACCAATGACTTAACAAATCTGGAACATTTGGAAGGGTGTTTTCTGAGGTTCAGAAGGAGAGGACTTCCTAAACAGGAGTGAATGGAGGTAATTACAACTCCACGCATGTTTTTGATGAAGTACCAATGTTATACCATGGTTAAAAGCTCACTATTAACCCCATTTTGATGTATAGACATAACATTACAGAAAGAGCCAACATGTTTTCCCTGTACCTGGGCTGTTGATGTACATGTGGATGGGTTTGTTGTTGCTCTCTGATTGGAGGAAGAGCAGCTGTGCGATCACTAGACTGGCTATGGAGTCATCGATCTGAGGAGACAAATGCAGTACTTTGGAACTGTAGATGCAGATTACTGGAATTGGTTCAGTATCTGGTATCACTTTTCAATATCTGGACTGAATAGTTAAACCGAACACTCACTGGACCCATGACACAGATAATCCTCTCTCTCAGCAGGCGGGAGTAGATGTCATACGCCCGCTCGCCCCGACCCTGCAAAGACGAAGACACCGGGTTCAAATGTCAAGGAATAATGAATTGGAATCCTTTTTAGACTATAAAGTAATCAGACACATATCCGACAAACATACTGTATGTATCCTGGGTGACGGTTAACCCCAAAAACGGTCATTACTATTTAAAATTTGGCTACAACATTTGGCTACAACAAGCAGAGCAAAAGGCTGCTCAGGGAGAACTGAGAGCTCTGCTTACAGGGAGAGCACAACTGATACATAACCTACATAAGCAGAGTTTAGAACAATGCAAAACAATTTCAATTTAGAATATTTTTGAAAGTTTAGAATGTTCTGAATGTTTTGTTTCACTTTGTCAAAGGTCGTCCTGCACCTGTAAGCAGCACTTTATAAGCCACATTATTCCAAGAGGCACAGTTGTTGCTTTTCTCTTGCTGTTTTTACACTCTGGGAAAATGTTGTGGCGTTCAGGCAATAAATAAATCGTTTTTGCAAATCATTACTCATTGTGACTTTATTGTGTTGATTTAAACATAAAACGAGTGTCCTCATATGTGCACATAATTTTTCTAAACTACATCATATACTGTCTGTTTCTACCCTCATCGAATCACAATCAGCCCAAATAACAAAGAAATATGAACAAAGCATGTGCAAGAGTTCGGGTCCTCGGAGGTGAAAGTATTTTGCATATTATATATGTTTTAAACGTAGATTGTATTGTGAAACTACATTCACAGTGTGCATTGCTGCTAAAACGGCAGCAGCCTCCACTTGTCCTGTGCTCACCGTCTGCTCCACCACTATGGGGATGAGAGGACTCCTCCAGACCGCCGTGTGATGGATGGACCTGCTGTGTCGGACTGCCGCGCCTCCAACATGCAACAACCTCTGGGAAAAGCACAGAAACACAATCAGAAACACAATCAAAATCACAATCAGATTCACGACAATGGTTTGAACACAGCTGCAGAAGTAGGAAGAGGCATAACAAGCTTTCATGTCTGTCCCATGATTACATCGTTCAGTGGGAAGCTACAATATTTATGGTAAGTTTACATCTGTTAGTGAGGCAATATTGGAGAAAGAAAAAAGGTTGGAAATGACGATAGGAGAAAAAAAATGAATTCTCTATTGATGTCATTGATTGACATTATAAACACAAATCCATCTACAATGCATGGGAAATTTACACTCAAAAGGAACACAGTTTAAAGAAAATAAAGGTGTTTTTGGCAAGTAAATATGACAATTTTATAAACTTGACCAGCAATGTCAAACAAGATGAAACTAGGTAACATTTTTGGCAAACTCTTTAATCCTTTTAACTCTGATTGTATAAAATGGGGTTAGGGTTATTAGTAAAAAAGGAACATCTTGTGAATTATGACTAAACATTAAGCAAAACTAGACTGTTAATAAAGTCCACGTATTATTTCTTCTTGATAAAGTTCACAGAAAAAAAAATAACAGACACAGGTAAAAATGAGATAAGATAAAGAAAACAAATACAAATGTATTTGTTTTCTTTATCTTATCTCATTATTACCTGTGTCTGTTAAACATGTGTTCTATATTTTGTCCTTCCTTGGTGTCTCTTCAGGTTGAATCGGGGTAATTTGTGAGTCTTTTGATAAAGCCACAGTGACTTTTGTCCCAGGTTATGCATCTGTGGTTATGACATACACTAGCATGAGCAGCACAGGGCTATGCTGTGTTAGCCTGCTACATGCTAACAGGCTAAACCCAACCATGACAAACGAGCAGCGCGTGGACACGGACTCTCTGCGCGTATTTAGAGAGACATTATTGATAAAAAGTGCAGTACTCACTCGTAACAGCATTTTGTAAGCTCACACTCCGCTGTGCGCGACCTGACTGACCCGGAAGTATACGCGCTCCTCACCTCTGAGTCGACTCTTCATTGTGATAAAGAAACAGCGCCACCTTGTGTACCGTTATATATTTCAGGTACTTACATTATGACGTGATGACGCGATATCTTAAATCAGATGAACATTTTTACACGTTGAATCATTAGTGTCATCAGTTGTTTTAATAGCATCCAGCAGTGGTTCTCAAACATTTACACCATCCATCCATCCATCCATTTTCTGCCGCTTTATCCGGGGCCGGGTCGCGGGGGCAGCAGTCTGAGCAGGGACTCCCAGACTTCCTTCTCCCCAGACACTTCCTCCAACTCCTCAGGGGGGATCCCGAGGCGTTCCCAGGCCAGCCGAGAGACATAATCTCTCCAGCGTGTCCTGGGTCTTCCCAGGGGCCTTAGCTGACTCCTCTCGACGTGGAGGAGCAGCGGTTCTACTCCGAGCTCCCCCCGTGTGGCCGAGCTCCTCACCTTATCTCTAAGGGAGCGCCCAGCCACACGGCGGAGGAAACTCATTTCGACCGCTTGTATCCGCGATCTTGTTCTTTTGGTCACTACCCAAAGCTCATGACCATAGGTGAGGGAGGAACGTAGACCGACCGGTAAATAGAGAGCTTTGCCTTAAGACTGAGCTCCTTCTTCACCACAACAGTCTGATGCAGCGACTGCATCACTGCCTGTCGATCTCACACTCCATCCTTCCCTCACTCGTGAACAAGACCCCGAAATACTTGAACTCCTCCACTTGGGGCAAGGACATCCCACCCACCTGGAGAGGGCAAGCCAACTTTCTCCGGTCGAGAACCATGGCCTCGGATTTGGAGGTGCTGATTCTCATCCCAGCCGCTTCACACTCGGCTGCAAACCGTCCCAGTGCATGCTGCAGGTCCAGGTTTGATGGAGCCATCAGGACAACATCGTCTGCAAACAGCAGAGATGAGATCCTGTGGTCCCCAAACCGGACACCCTCCGACCCCTGACTGCACCTAGAAATTCTGTCAATAAAAACTATGAACAGAACCGGTGACAAAGGGCAGCCCTGGCGGAGTCCAACATGCACTGGGAACAGGTCTGACTTACTGCCGGCAATGCGAACACAGCTCCTGCTCCGGTCATACAGGGACTGGACAGCCCTGAGCAAAGGGCCCCGGACCCCGTACTCCCGGAGCCCCCCCCAAAGGACACCCCGAGGGACACGGTCGAAAGCCTAAACATTTACACCACAAAGTCTAAATCATGTCAGTTACAGGACTATTCCAGGTCTAATTTAGGGCTAAACCAGTTCATGGCCACAGTAGTTTTAACTGAGAACGAAACTACATTAAATGAAGTAAACACTGGAATTGAAGAGGTGCAACAACAGTTTGAGAAACATTTCCCTACGGTTCTAGTGACCAATATGACTAATGGCCCATTCCCACCAGCCCTACTCAGCCTTACTTAGCTCTACCCAGCTCTACTCAGCCCTACTCAGCCCTACTCAGCCCTACTCAGCCCTACTCAGCCCTACTCAGTGCTGCTTGGCCCTACTCGGCCCTTGGCGAATTTCCACCAGTCCGGGACTAGGTACTTTTCATGTTTCCATGGATACGGTACCAGATTCTAAATCTTTTTTCACACTTATTGTGCTTTATCTTTTGTATTTTGTAAAAAAAAAATCTACTTTACTTGTACAATAGGCCCACGTGCTGGAATCGCTTTAATTCGGCCCGAGCCCCAGCAGGGCGGAGGGCCTATTGCTCCCGCAACGCTGCCGAAGGCAGCGTTGCGCAGCCCGCATGTTTGGTGCCCCGTCGCCCCTGGCAAGTACAGTGAACTAGCCCATGCCGAAGGCATGGATCATGCATACTTACTCCTGCTATGACAGAAATAGTCAACAATTAGTGAATGGGCGTAGCCCATTCACTAATTGTTGACAACAGCAGCGCGAAGCGCTGCATTCCTCCAAAAACCCTCCTGGCATCGTCCCGTACGCGAGAATCCATGCCGCAGGCATGGGCCATGCTTGTATCTGCTCAAATCAATGGAAGTCTATGGGGAGTGGGCGGGGCATCTCGACGGAATGGGGACTGACGAGCGCGTAAGCGCTCGTAATGATGATTCCACCCCATGGCGGCATCGGGAAGGCTTAGAGCTTTCAAACGATGTATAATTTGTTGTTATAGTGAAAACGGCTATATTGTTTTTGCTAAAAATATTATTAGGCCCGAGCCCCAGCAGGGGGAGGGCCTATTGCTCCCGCAACGCTGCCGAAGGCAGCGTTGCAACTGTCTGACCAAACATGCGGGCGCAGCCCGCATGTTTGGTACCCCGTCGCCCCTGGCAAGTACAGTGAACTAGCCCATGCCGAAGGCATGGATCATGCATACTTACTCCTGCTATGACAGAAATAGTCAACAATTAGTGAATGGGCGTAGCCCATTCACTAATTGTTGACAACAGCAGCGCGAAGCGCTGCATTCCTCCAAAAACCCTCCTGGCATCGTCCCGTACGCGAGAATCCATGCCGCAGGCATGGGCCATGCTTGTATCTGCTCAAATCAATGGAAGTCTATGGGGAGTGGGCGGGGCATCCCGACGGAATAGGGAGTGACGAGCGCGTAAGCGCTCGTAATGATGATTCCACCCCATGGCGGCATCGGGAAGGCTTAGAGCTTTCAAACGATGTATCATTTGTTGTTATAGTAAAAACGGCTATATTGTTTTTGCTAAAAATATTATTATTATTATTATTTTTCTTGTTCTTCTTCAGCGCTTTGATCTCTAATTTGACCCCCTGAACATGCTCAAAAACTCACCAAACTTTGCCCAAAATTCAGAATCGGCGAAAAATTTTATTTTTTCTGGGCCATTTTTTTTTTCGTTAAAAAATGGCGCGACAGCGCCACCGACAAAAGTCAAAATACATTGCGCCTATGGGAGACGCCCCGAGGTCAACTTTGGCGTAAAGCTACGAAATTCGGGACACGCATTCCTCTCGTGAGGATAAACAAAAAAAATCATTGTGGCCACGCCCCCAAACTTACCCTATGGCCGCCATCTTCCTTTGAAAATGAAAACAAGCTGAGTTAGCCATTTTGTTTACGTCAAACTTTGACGAACTCCTCCTAGGGCGTTTTGCCCACCGACTTCAAAATCGGCGTACGTCCTCTGGACAAGTGGGGCATCTAAAGTTATTCAATTTTTTGAGATACCTTTTACGGTCTGTGTGCGGCGCAGCCGCAAAGTTGGACAACTTATTTTGGAATATTGCAGGTCTAAAAATTGCTCCCATTTGATCAAAACCAGTCCGATTAGGACCAAATTTGAATCAGTTGTTAAACTTTCTAGTTTGGACCAGTTTAGGCTGACAAAATTGAAATGGCAGTGATAGCGCCCCCTACAGAGTGACCTTTGAATTAACATTGAAGGTCAAAAATTAGTTTTACCAAAATTGTCTAAACTTTACCCAAAATTCTATTTTGCCGTCCCGATCACAAAAGCCAATCACAAAAATGCCTAAATTTTTACGCCGTAGTCGTAGCGATGACAGAAACCTCCCATGTTATCCCTATGGGAAAACCACAAAATCTCTCAAATTACCACATTTTTATGTTTTACACTTTAACGAAGTCCTCCTAGTGCGTTTTGCCCACCAACCTCAAAATCGGTGTACGTCCTCTAGACAAGTGGTGTATCTAAAGTTATCCAAATTTTAAGGATAACTTTTACGGTCTTTGTGCGACGGAGCCGCAAACGTTTCCCAGAATTCTGACTATTTGGCCTTCAGAGTGGCCTATAAACAATAGAGTTTTTCCAAATGACATGATATTTTGAACGAAATTCTAATTTGCCATCCTGATCATAAAAGTATGAGAGCCAAAGTCATATTTTGTACGGCGTAACCGTAGCGTTGACAGAAACATCCCATGTTATCCTTATGGGAAAATCGTAGAATCGCTCAAATCACCACATTTTTACGCTTCACACTTTAACAAACTCCTCCTAGGGCGATTGTCCGATCAAGTTTATATTTGGAGAATATCATCTACACAAGCGGGGCATCAAAACTTACCCATATTTTGATTCTAAGTGCTACGGTCTCTGTGTGGCGGACCCGCAAATATATGTCAGAAATGGGAAAACAGCGAAATCTCTAAAATCACCACATTTTTACGCTTCACACTTTAACGAACTCCTCCTAGGCCGATTGCCCGATCAAGCTCATATTTGGGGAAAATCATCTACACAAACGGGGCATCAAAAGTTATCCATATTTTGATTTTAAGTGGTACGGTCTCTGTGCCGTGGAGCTGCAAATATACTGTCACAAATGGGAAAAACGCCAAATCCTTGAAATGTTCACATTTATGCTTCACACTTTAACAAACTCCTCCGTGGGCAATAGCTCGATCAAGCTTTACTTTGGGAAAAATCATCTACACAAGCGCGGCATCAAAAGTTATCCATATTTTTATTCCAAGTGCTACGGTCTCTGTGCGGCGGCGCAGCAAATTTGACTGACACTTGTGTTCATTTGCACTGGATTGGCCATGTCCAATGTGTCGCCGTCTGTCAAGTTCTTTTTTAATTCAACACAATAAGGGCGCCATCTTTATCAAGTCGAAAGCGCAGAGTCGGAAGGCCGGCGGCCCGCGAGGGCCGTTGGATGCCGCTTGCGGCTTTAATTGTCATTTGTTTTTTTATTATTAGTATTATTATTATTATTACTATCATCATCATCATTATTATGTATTTATAATTCCTTTAATTAGTTTATTATTTTGTTTTATATTTTTATTATTATTATTATTATTATTATTATTATTATTATTATTATTATTATTATTATTATCATTATCATTAGGCCCGAGCGCCACAAGCTGGCGAGAGGCCTATTAATCTCGTAAGGCCGTGCAAAGCACGGCTGCGAAAGTGCGCACGTAGTGCGCACGAAATCGAGCGCGAAGCGCTCGCCCACTTCCAAACACTCACTAACGCACTCCTTCACTCACGCACGCCCCGTGCATACTAATTAGTAGTAGGAAAATGGAACATTACCGTTGTAAACGGGCGAAGCCCGTGCAAAAGTGCGCACTAAACGAGCACTTTACATTGAGATGACGAGTGCTTTATAAGGGGATGACGACCGCGAAGCGGTCGTCATCCCCTTATAAAGCACTCATTTGCGCTAAGTAGCTCACGAATACGTTCCCCATCTCTTGCATGTTCCGTGCATATAAGCATGTAATGCAAAAATTGAACATTATTACTGTATAGAGGGCCAAAAACACAAAGTGGGCGGAGACCACTCAAAATTAACGAAAGTACCCGTCAGTGACCAGGGACCCACACCATGAGGTAGGAAAGGGCGAGCGCTTTCCGAAAATGTATAGTTTATGATATTTGAAAAATGGGAAACATTGTTTTCGCATCGGAATATTATTCTTTCTTCTTCTCGGGACCAACCCCCCTATTTTTCACCCAGTGAACATTGACGAAAAGTCACAAAAATGTTCACACCTCTAAAAATCGTGCCTCTCTACATTCTGGCTATTTCCCTTTTCTAAAATAAAAAAATTGGCGCGTCAGCGCCCCCAAATGTACCAAAAATGCATTGAGAGATGGGAAATGACCCAAAAAAAATCTGATCGTAGAATCATGAAATTTGGCGCAGAGGTAGATGGTGACAAGAGAAGTAAAAAATATTATTATGGCAACGCCGTCCGCCCAACCAAATGTCGGCCATATTGCTTCAAAAATGGCTAAACATGACTTTGGAGTTTTGCCAAACGTCGTACTTTTACGAACTCCTCCCAGGGCGTTGGCCCTAAAAAGCTGAAATTTGGTGAAAATGCTACTGAGGAGTGGGACATCAAAAGTTATCCAAATTACATTGATACCTCTCACGGTCTCTGAGCGGCGAAGCCGCAAACTGTAGCTAGAATTTCAGAAATCTCCCATATTTAAAATTTCTGCCGTTTGCGCAGATAAAGTCCGAATTGCGTCAAATTAGAATCAGTTGTTAAACTCTTTGCCCTAAACCTACTTGAAGTGAAATAAATTAATTTGGCGCCACAGCGCCCCCTACAGATTTTATATGGAGGTTAAATGTTTAGTTTTGCGAAATTATATGAAATTTGACACACAACTCAATTTTAGCATCCCCATCAAAAAAGTCAATGAGACCCATGTCATAATTGTTATGGCGTTGCCGTAACGATGACCGAAACCTTTCATGTTATTCCAATGGGAAAATCGCCAGAACATGTTTACACTTTAGACTTTCACAAACTCCTCCCAGGGCGTTAGACATATTAACCTGAAATTTGGTGAGACTCATCTTCAGGACCATCAAAAGTTATCCACATTTTCATTCAAAGAGTCACGGTGTCTGTGCGGCAAAGCCGCACATTTTGCCAAGAATTCAAAATAAAATTGCTTTTTGATGGTAAAACAAAGGGGAGAAGATGTGACAGGGTCACAGATTCAGCAGTAGGCGTAATAAAAGGACAATTGGGGCGCGTTAGCGCCCCCTCCTCTTGCGGTGTGGCGGCGGCGTGGCGAGGGCCGATCATTGCCGCTTGCGGCTATATTTATTATTATTTTTCTTGTTCTTCTTCAGCGCTTTGAACTCTAATTTGACCCCCTGAACATGCTCAAAAACTCACCAAACTTTGCCCAAAATTCAAAATCGGCGAAAAATTTTGTTTTTTCTGGGCCATTTTTTTTTTTGTTAAAAAATGGCGCGACAGCGCCACCGACAAAAGTCAAAATACATTGCGCCTATGGGAGACGCCCCGAGGTCAACTTTGTCGTAAAGCTACGAAATTCGGGACACGCATTCCTCTCGTGAGGACAAAAAAAAAAAATCATTGTGGCCACGCCCCCAGACTTACCCTATGGCTGCCATCTTCCTTTGAAAATGAAAACACGCTGTGTTAGCCATTTTGTTCACGTCAAACTTTGACGAACTCCTCCTAGGGCGTTTTGCCCACCGACTTCAAAATCGGCGTACGTCCTCTGGACAAGTGGGGCATCTAAAGTTATTCAATTTTTTGAGATACCTTTTACGGTCTGTGTGCGGCGCAGCCGCAAAGTTGGACAACTTATTTTGGAATATTGCAGATCTAAAAATTGCTCCCATTTGATCAAAAAGAGTCCGATTAGGACCAAATTTGAATCAGTTCTTAAACTTTCTAGTTTGGACCAGTTTATGATGACAAAATTGAAATGGGCGCGATAGCGCCCCCTACAGAGTGACCTTTAAATTAACATTGAAGGTCAAAAATTAGTTTTACCAAAATGTTCTACACTTTACCCAAAATTCTATTTTGGCGTCCCGATCAAAAAAGCCAATCAGACAAATGCCTTATTTTTTACGGCGTAGTCGTAGCGATGACAGAAACCTCCCATGTTATCCCTATGGGAAAACCGCAACATCGCTCAAATCACCACATTTTTACGCTTCACACTTTAACAAACTCCTCCTAGGGCGATTGTCCGATCAAACTCATATTTGGGGAAAATCATCAATCATCTACACAAGCGGGGCATCAAAAGTTATCCATATTTTGATTCTAAGTGCTACGGTCTCTGTGTGGCGGACCCGCAAATATATGTCACAAATGGGAAAACAGCGAAATCTCTAAAATGACCACGTTTTCACGCTTCACACTTTAACCAACTCCTCCCAGGGCGATTGCCCGATCAAGCTCATATTTGGGGAAATCATCTACACAAATGGGGCATCAAAAGTTATCCATATTTTGATTTTAAGTGCTACGGTCTCTGTGTGGCGGACCCGCAAATATATGTCACAAATGGGAAAAACGCCAAATCCTTGAAATGTTCACATTTATGCTTCACACTTTAATGAACTCCTCTGTGGGCAATAGCTCGATCAAGCTCATATTTGGGGAAAATAATCTACACAAGCGGAGCATCAAAAGTTATCCATATTTTTATTCCAAGTGTCACGGTCTCTGTGCGCTGGAGCTGCATATTTGACCGACATTTGTGTTCATTTGCACTGGTTGTCCACATGTCCAATGTGTCACTGTCTTAGTTCTTAGATAATTGCGTTAGCGCCATCTCTGTAAAATGCAGAGAGCAGAGTCGGAAGGCCGGCGGCCCGCGAGGGCCGTTGGATGCCGCTTGCGGCTTTAATTTAACTTGTTTTTTGACTTTGTTCGGCTGGATTATTGAGTGTTTTCGTCGTGATGTGCGCTAGCTCTGAGCTAGCCCCCGGCCCCCCGCGCCCTCCGGCCGTCCTGACGTACAGTATGCCGCCGGTACACGTTTATATAAAAGAGGAACTTCATGAATGATCGGGACACGCACTGGAATCGCTTTAATTCAACTTGTTTTGACTTTGTTCGGCTGGATTGAGTGTTTTCGTGTCATCGCGATGTGCCCTGGCTCCGAGGCCCCCCGGCCCCCCTGCGCCCCCCCGGCCGGCGCCGTACCGCGTTTACACAAAGGAGGAACTCATGAAACTGCGTCTTACCCGGAGATCGTCACGTTATCCCGGCGGACATCCTAAGATTTTTGTAGGAGATCTTCTACTGAGAGTGTTTTTCGGACTTCCTATAAGTTATTTGTTCTTTTCTTCTGTATCTATCTCTGTATCTACCTGCGTTGCAACAATGGAATTTCCCCATGTGGGACAATAAAGGAATATCTTATCTTATCTTATCTTATCTTAAAGAGTAATGGAAACACAACCAAGCCAAGTAGGGCCAAGTAGAGAAGAGTAGGGTCGAGTAGGGCTGGGTGAAATGGACCAAAAGTGACATAGAAGCTGAGGCTAGAGTGAGCGTCTGGGCACAGGGCTCCTGCAGGAGGAGGACAAGCTGATGAGAAGAGACCAGACCCTCACAGCCCCTGACTTTCTTTTCTTTTTACATAAACTTGCCTTACGCTGCACTTTTCACATCACAACACTGTCTTGAGTTGAGTGGAGTTTGATTGTTTCAGTAGAGAGTAAACTATGTTTTTACTACATTTCATGTGTTTGCTTAATCTAGGGTCAACTTCTTCTACTTGATTGTCCTCCTTTGAGTTAGTCCTTGTTTAGAACCTTTTACATCTGGTTTTATCCTACTTTAAACCTGAAAAGAGTCCTTTTATAGACCCGGTTTAGTGGTTGTTGGTGGTTGTTGATGAGAGAAGTTTGAGAACCACTGCCCTATGCCTGCTGACCTTTATTTGACCACGCTGGCCTTTATAACGTGCATACTGCCCTGAGCCTACACCCTGAGCTTCTGCTTTGCTTTGTCGTCTTGAGGATGAAGGCCTACGCACCTTTAACCACTGCAAATCCACAGCCCAGGAACAGCACACAATATTTAAGACATATCTATTGAGCTTGTGTATAGAAGACGCTTTAAACTACTGAAAAAAAATCAATGACAATAATAAGTTTGAACAATTTAGTCTGACAATTTACCCACTAAAATCTAACATGCAATAGTCCTAGCACAACCCTTAAAAGAGCATGTTTCTAACGCTTCACAGTCTAAGAAAAAGCTGATCAAATGTATCCGAGGTCATTTTGAACAGTTATGCTGCTCTAATTTCTAATGTATTTGACTCCTCAGTCCCTGCGTGGGCCAATTCCTTCACTTCTTATTGTGAAAGCTTGGGCCGGATGTTATTTTGAGCGCAGCCAAAAGAAAGAGGGGCTTGTTGTCGTTGGCCACTTTGACTCTGTCCCGTCATGTCGAGCAGCAGCGGGCCGAGCAGCAGCCTGGTGATGGCCCAGAAAGCGGTCAAGCAGCTGCGTTTCGAGGCCAGCGTCCACCGGATAAAGGTAAAAACCGATCGGAAAGTTTGCTCACTTCTGACCGTGGGACAGCGCGCGCGTGACTCCCGCCCTGGCCGCGGCGCGAACAGCTGTGGCGCGCGCTCAGCTCTGAACCGTACTTTAACTAATGTGACTTTATTTAAGGAGAAAACTTAACAATTGTCATGATAAGATGTCCTTTGTGAATCGTAATGTATTCTTTATTGTTTTTTTTTTCTCACAAGTGGGCTATTGCAAGGCTACACATTAAAAAACAATAATTGAAAAAATTAAATAAAACAGCGGAGGGCCCTAAAATCAACCTGACCTGAGAGCAACAGGGCTCCTAAAATTGTTTTTGGCCCCGGCATCTCACTAGATTTCAGAAATAAAGTGTACCTTAACTTTAACTATCACTACTGTGTATCTGGGCCTCAAAACTCCTGCAACGGACACAATACATGGATACTTCTGGAATGTACTGGAATGTGCAGGGAAAAGGCCGTCACGAAAAAAATAAATAAAAAAGATGAAACTGTCTGAACCGAATATTCACAAAATAGTGTTACAAAAACAAATTGTATTGAATTGAATTGAAATGGAGAAAATTACATTCAGACTAAATTTGTAAATTGAGAAGAAGAATATTGAGTAAATTGTTTATAATAAAAGTAAACTTCCAAATAAATTTATATTTTTGTTCATTTATGTGTAATCTTACTGTTACGTTACATTTGCTAAAACCGCTTTCTGAGACTTAATTGTCGACCATAAAAGTATCACATACATACATACATACACACTACCGCATTATACCAAATTACATGCTTCATAAAAAAATAAAATAAAGATTATTCATGGGCAGATATCTTATTGCACTTTCCCCCCTCCTTTTCTATAACTTCCTTTTTTATGTATATGAACAAAATAGTGAGTGCTTTGGGTGTTTTGGCTGCTGCACAGGGCTGTCTTTGTGGGCCGTGTGACTGCTGTGATTGTTCAACACTCTTAATTTAGAGCACAAGTTGGCCATAGCACCATTATCTGTCTTTATGCAGAATCAAGCATATTTTACAGTGTCCACTTTCTCTTTGGTCTCTGATGTTTTAGAACTTCTGTTTTGTATAATATAAAAATGTGAAAAATTAAATGTAGTAATCTACTACGTGTGCAAAACGTCAACAACAATCAGAAAAGTCATATACAACTGTACATTTCAACGTATTAAAGTGCATATTACAGCTTTTATCATTATTCTTTTGTTTAGTGGTTTAATACATGTTGTAAGTATGTCAATATCATAGTTTTATAAAAGTTGAAAAAAATAATAACAATACAGGAAATAGTTCTAAAAAGGATGGATTTTAAGACAGTTTGAACATTCGTGTAACAAAATTGAATTGTAATTTATTTATATTTGTCAAATATTAATAATTGAGTGACTTAGAGTAGTTTTGGTGCATGTTTACAGTGGTTGCTTTGTGGACACATGTCTCATCTGCTCAGGTCAAGTTCAATTAAAAACTTGACTAAAACTGCCTTATTAGGGAAAACTACTTAAGGCTTCTCACATAATCTTTTAATAACTGGTCATAATTCACTTGAAGAATCGTTATGAAAAACAGCAGTGCTCGAACACTACAAATTAAACCAGCTCCTGCGTGTTTTTAAAGTTCATATCTTCTCTTGTACAATCTGAAACCACGCCTGTATCTATGGTAAAAGTGCAAGGTAATATACATAAATGTATATAATATTGCAATCGCATTGGACAGTGATAGGAAGGATACTTAAACATGTATTTAGTTAAAGAATACAAAATACCTGCACATTCTCACACGTTTTCTCTTACTATGTCTATAAAAACTCTATACGAAAAGGCTTTATTAGATCAAAATGTCAAAAAAGAATAAACATCTTTTGGTTTTAATCAATGATACAGATTTTATTCATAAACGTTCTTTTCCTCAAGGCCTTCAATCACAATTTTTTTCATATTTACATGGTGTTTAAAGGTCTTTACATGCTGCCAGTGATTATCTATTTGGAACTGCCTCTCCTCTGTGGGATCTTTACATTTTGACTTACTTTAGCGGACTAATTCCTCATAGAAAATGAAACGAGAAGTGAAAATCCACACTTTTATTCCTTTTGATTTGCTTTAGCCCCTGTCACCAGCAGAGGGCAACCTAATCCAAGTGTTTAAATAGAAAGTAAAAGACTTCATTTTTAGCTGCTAGAACATGAATGCAAATGTTCCCACAAGGTAAACGAACACTCTTCAAACACGGTTACAGGTGTCTCAGGCCGCTGCCGAGCTCAAGACCTTCTGTCTCCAGAACGCCCACAAAGACCCCCTCCTCACTGGGGTGCCCTCCAGCGACAACCCCTTCAGGCCCCCCAAGTCATGTGTGCTGCTCTGAGCCGTGAGTGCCGCCCTCGCTTACACACAACTCCATCTGTTTCATGTCTTTTATGTTGGAACAGAAACAGTGTCGCGCCTGTGCACCGGACCCAGCGCTCCGAGCTAACACGTCTTCATTTCACCACTAGGCCCCTGGACACCTGACTGCTCACGTCCCCCGAAGAACACGAAGAACAGACAATCGACGCAGTGTATGTACCAAGTCTACGAGCAGTTTGTATCAGCAGAGCCCAGGATTGTTCAAATATTCAGTGTTCATTATGACTCATTTTGAAATCTACAATATGCTGAGAGAAAGGTTTTTATACCGCCACTATAACAACATGGTTCTAATGAAAACCAAATCTAAATGTGTTTCATCAAGTCCTCAGGCTTCATCCAAGTCAGCAACAAAATACTCTAGCTGCATGCTTTGATTATACATAATTTCATTGACTAAAGTACATTAATATCCGTATAATACCCATAATAGAAAGAACTAAGTCGATTCATACTGTGATATACTCTAATGGTTCAATATTATAAGGAACTGCAATACCATATTTTACCGTTTAAGTCGCACCAGCAAAAAAATGCATAATAGAGAAGAAAAAAACACATATAAGTCGCACTGAAGTATAAGTCGCATTTTTTGGAGAAATTTATTTGATAAAATCCAAAACCGAGAACAGACATTTAATCTTGAAATGCAGTTTAAAATAATAACAGATGAGAGAACATGGCGAATAGGTGTACGTATGCTAACGCTAACACCTTCAGCTACATGACGTATCCTAACGCTAACACCTTCAGCTACATGACGTATGCTAACGCTAACACCTTCAGCTACATGACGCACAGACAGAACTGTGGTAAGTGTCTGGTATGTTAACGTAACATATTAACAGTTATTCAGATAACTATAGCATAAAGAACATGCTAACAAGTTTACCAAAGCATCAGTTTTACCCCAAATCACTAAATCCACTGAATTCTTCTTCCTCGGTGTCACTTCTAAACAACTCCACAAACTCCGGAGGTAGAGGAAGTGCAGATTCTTCTTGTGCGTCGCTTAGAGCCTAGAGCGCCCTCTTGTGGTTGCCAGTGTGAAAATAACGAATAATATATAACATCTGGAGTATAAGTCGCACCCCGGCCAAAACTATGAAAAAAGGTGCAACTTATAGTCCGGAAAATACAGCTCTTTGCTCTGAATGAAGTCAAGTTTCCAAAAGTGATAAACTGTAACTTAAGTCAGTCGTTTGTGAAGTGCAAATGCATATTAAGTATCACTGAGGTTGTTATAAGCTCTAAAACAAACTGATGCCACCAGCTTTGTCTGCAAACACACACACGTAACATAAACCCACATGTACTGTCCTGCAGAAGTCATTGCCAATGGAACTAAAAGCTTTATTCATGTACAAGATTAAATCATTAAAGTACTGGATTACCTGGTTTCCAATACATGTATCGCAACAAAACTACGATACTGCAAACTCATACACTGTCCCAACCCCACTTCACACGCAGCAGAAGGTGGTAAGAGGGTCTTTGGGAAGAAAACAAACACAAGTGCTCCATAAATGAAATTAACGATGGTATTATCCTCAACACTGCAGATTTTGTGATGTGTTTAGATATGAAATGTGATCATGTCCTGGACCTGGACAATAAATATAAATGATCAGGATTAACGTGAGAAAGATTTAAAAATGCCATCACACATAGATGCCTTCTTCCATCACAGAAATGCAGCTACATCTTTTAGTGAAATAAAGACTGTAAACTTTAAAGTGTGAAATACATGCCAAACAGACTTGTATCTATGCAATAGTTCTACTACTAAATCATTGATTCTGTTCATTATGTTTTGTTCACATTGTTTATCTATATTTTCCTCTATTATTCTATTTATTTGTTGATTTATCTGTTATTTGCATTTACACATTGTTACATTGTTTTACTTTTTTTTCACTTATTGTTGAGGCATCACCTTCCACTGCCTGAAGATATAGCGCCACCTAGCTGCGCTACAATGCAATAACAAAATGGTGTGTCCTAATTAAATTGCTAAGAAATAAATCCACATTAAAAAAACAAAACGTTTCCTACATTCTTTTATGTGGTAAGAAAAGGTTACTTTATAAATCGTAAATCATTATACGTTGAAATGACTAGATTACACAATAAAGGCTTACTGTATGATAAATAGTACATAGAACGTCTCACCCGCAGACATTATTATGAAGGGGGGGGGGGGGGTTTAGAAAGTCTGACGAATAAAGAATAAAGAATAAAGACTAAAGTGAGGGAATAAAGTCTGGGGCTAATGTAACACTTGAATACCAGCCGCCATAAAACACCAAAGAAGAAGAAGACATTATTTCTGAATAGGCCTATGTTCATATTCATTCTCTAATAAGCAGGTGTATGAAGAAGCTTGTGCCCATGCAGTGTGTTTTGGGTCATGAGCAAATAAGGAAATATACTTTATGGAATGAGCAGGTTTTCAAAGTTTCAAAGCTGTTTTTTTTTATATATTATCTCATTATTATTATTTGACGGTATCTTACAGTGGTTGGTGTCAAATTATATGATATAAATTTAGTGTTACATAAAGTTCTTGAGCCACATCTAGAGGTGGTAAAGTAGTCAAAACTACTTAACTAAGGGTACAGTTACTTGAAAACAATTAGACTCACGTAGAATTATCAAATAGTGGAAAAAGTGCAACTAAAATATACACTACATATATAGCCTGAACGTATGCACTCTGGTATAAGATAAAGGATTAAGTAAATCATATGAAAGAAAAGTGCAGAAACACAAGTACAATTATATAGACACTAAGAGCTTGTAAACAAGTAAATTATGTAAATCAAGTGGAACATGATGTAATTTCAGAAGATAAACTGGGATTAACCTCAGATTATCACAAAAAAAAGGTGGCCTTGGTAAATGAAAATCACTCAGATACACGTGAGTGATATCAGAGCCTGGTTGAAACACAAATGTAGTTTACAATATTTGTATATGTAATAGAAGATTATGAAAGACATGTTTTTGATGAAGGCAAACGCCAGATTTTTTTTTTTTACTGCAAATTATACTTCATTTGTATTTAAATAACATACTTAATTTTATAAATAATTCTGAGAGATAAAAAATATGTTTTCTGTCCTTTGTAATAAAAAAGGTAAACAACTGATATTACAACTCTGAACATTCAAAATTGTTGTTTGTTTTGCTGTGGTAAAAACTTAAAACCATTAGTATTTAAATCTGATTTCAATTATGAAATCAGAAATGTGTGGACAATAAAGGAATAGTTTATCTTAATCTGTAATTGTTGACTAAATTTTTCCTCCAGTCGCCAGCATTCAGGAATTTTGAACATTCTGAAAGGGTTACACTGTACAATATGTGTAGGCAGTCCGTAAGAGTACTTGAGTACTTCTCTTTTGGCCACAGCATAGACACACACATGTAGTAAAGCCACTCTTCTTCTTCTTCTTCTTCTTCTTCTTCTTCTTCTTCTTCTTCTTCTTCTTCTTCTTCTTCTTCTTCTTCTTCTTCTTCTTCTTCTTCTTCTTCTTCTTCTTTCTTCTTCTTCTTCTTTCTTCTTTCTTCTTCTTCTTCTTTCTTCTTCTTCTTCTTCTTCTTCTTCTTCTTCTTTCTTCTTCTTCTTCTTTCTTCTTTCTTCTTCTTCTTCTTTCTTCTTTCTTCTTCTTCTTCTTCTTCTTCTTCTTCTTCTTCTTTCTTCTTCTTCTTCTTTCTTCTTTCTTCTTCTTCTTCTTTCTTCTTTCTTCTTCTTCTTCTTCTTCTTCTTCTTCTTCTTCTTCTTCTTCTTCTTCTTCTTCTTCTTCTTCTTCTTCTTTCTTCTTTCTTCTTCTTCTTCTTTCTTCTTTCTTCTTTCTTCTTTCTTCTTTCTTCTTTGGTGTTTTATGGCGGCTGGTATCCAAGTGTTACATTACCGCCAAACTTTATTCTTTAGACTTGATTTATACCGCCTATACTTCAGACTTAATACATCAGACTTAATTCTTTAGCCTTAATTCTTCAGACTTTATTCTTTAGACTTTATTAGACGCTTTAAATCCACCTCGTCCATACGGGCCTCGTGTTTACGCAGTACTCGCCTTGAGCCGCCAGGGCGCGCTGTTTAAAGGGCTCTTCTCTCTCACCGTGGCGTGGATGCCCTGGCCGCCTCCAGGCTCCAGCAGAGAGCAGTGCGCGGTTGGATGTGAGCGCTGCCGAACTGTCTCTACTTCCAGATCGAAGATGGCGGTCTCGGTGTTCCCCGGCGTGCGGCTCATCTCCATCGGAGACGCAAACGGAGACATCCAGAGGCACTCGGAGCAGCAGCCCCTGCGGTTAGAAGTCAAAACATCACAAGACGCTGCCCTCATCAATCTCTCCAATGGTGAGTTGACCTTTTCCGCAGCGGCTCCTGGGATGTTCGGCCTGTCTTGTGCCAAGGCTAATGCTACGCGTGCTAATGCTTATACAGCTAATCTTCATCAGGACTCGCTCCATCCAAGGCATTTCACCCGGAGTGGGAGTGGTTTTGGGAACGTCTTCTTAGTTATTCTGAATTTTGGAACATTTCTGCGAATGTTGTTGTTAAGTACGAGTTTATTGCTAGAAACTGTTGTTAAGAATATAATTTGCGTCAGGTCGTGTGTTTTAAATGCACTTTAGCAGTAAATGTAAACAACTGTGCGAGTGACGTCGGGGCTTTGATCTCCGCCCCTGAGCCAAATGCCCGGCCTTTAGAGAGTCTCGGCTCGGTCTCTAATCTGGCCGTAAGCAACATTAGCCGCCAAGAAGCTAGCCCATCTGGGGAGCTCACGTCGCCTCCCCCCGGTAATCACGAGGGAGCCCCGAAAGCGCACACTTATCTGGCGTCCACAGAAAAGATGCCCCGTCCTAACTTAAAAGCCATTGTCCCGCTACAATGACAGCGTTTCAAAGAGCTTGTCAAAATGAAGCGTGGAACGTAAGACGGCGCGCACAGTTGTACAAATAAGTCATGTGTAGTGTGATGCTAACTTGTTAAACAATGCCATTAGCCTGGCTTCTGTGGTGATGCGCTAGCGTCCAGATGCCCGGTAATGTGGAGCCTTTGTCCGCACTAAAGGCAGAGTCTGTCGTGTAAACCGATAAAACAGGCGTAATTTTGAGCTTTGTCCCCCTGAGACGTTTAATTTGCCAGCGTGCGTCTGAATTGGGATTTGTTTTGGAGCGGAGAGCGGAGGAGGACATCACTCTTCTTGACCCGTCGCTATGATGCGGTCCAGCGGCTGCAGCATCTGTGCGTCCCGCTAGCATCCGCAGCGCCCAAAAACACAGTGCAAACTTTTAAATGTTTCTACTTTAAATGAATAAAGCTGTGTGGGTTTCTTTTTATTGTGAGACGTTGTGAGCCCGGGCCCTCATTATTTATGCATTCATCTTTGTTCTCATTGGAACAATAGCCGGGTCCCGCTCCCTTCTCTCCCCGCTGAGGCGCTGCTCTGCTCTGAATGGGCCGTCCCGCTGCTCGCCTTCCCCGGGGAAGCTCCGCACAAGAATGCCTCCAAATCTGCTCCATTGACGCACACTATAGTCGTTTTGTTTTGTTTTCCTTCATTTTTGAGTAAAGTATTAATAGTGTAATCGTCACACAATTATAACACAACTTAGTTTTGAAAGTGGTTTAAATTGGATTGAATTGGGATTTCACAATGTAAAATGCAACTTCTTGAATGAAAGATTCTTCATTTATTCCTTGGTGTCCACTGACTGATAAAAGGAAGGGCTGGACAGCTAACCAAATTTGAATCCAAATGGATATTGTTGTATCTAATCCTCCTTTTTATCCAGAGGCATGTGGTTTCTAGTTCAGACTTGAGTAGTATGAAAGTGTTATGTTTTTAAATTTGCACTGATTTTAAAAGCATAAAAAGAGGGCCAGTTATATTTTGTTTTTGAAAAATAAAATAATAATAAAAAAGTGTAAAAAAAACAACAACATCCCAATAACAATTCGCCCAGACCAAATCAAGCTCCTGAACATGTACAACATAAATGTAAACCATTCTACCATTCTTGGAAGAATTGGGATCAGTTTGTTGTGCACCAAACCCACAAAGAACAATGTTTGACCTTTTAAAAATAACATCTATAAGATAAGATAAGATAAGATATTCCTTTATTGTCCCACATGGGGAAATTTCATTGGTGCAACGCAGGTAGATACAGAGGTAGATACAGAAGAACAGATCACTTATAGGAAGTCTGAAAAACACTTTCAGTAGAAGATCTCCTATAAATAAATAAAAACTCCCATAGATAAATAAATAAATAAATACATAAATATATACAAGTCCCTAAATCACATTTTTTATGAAATGGTCAATTGGTCAAGATGTGGAGTATACTACTTTATGCTACTGACACACAAACTCTAAATAAAAAATAAAACAAGAGAGCAATAAATAAATGGCAGAATGAAGCACTTATTTAGCATCTATAATGTACTTATTTAACCCTCTGCAGCTCAAATCTTCCCCACGTGTGCAAAGAAAGCACACGATAAACCTTTCTGGCTAAGTCAGTACAGTAACTATCGTGGCAGGCCTATCAAACACACAGCAAATTCTCAATCTACTGACAATCACTGTTTAAATCTGATCAGGATCGTTGTCTGCTTGTTAGCACTCATATAATTATAAGTTAATCAGTCGACAGAAGTAAAAAGTAGCAAGAATCCAGCCATTGTTTTTCTCAGTTACAGTTTTACTTTGTGATGCAGGCTCGCATAGTTACAAGATAGATGACTATTTCCTGCACATTTCTGTATCTAAATATTTCGAATCCTCTCCAATGAAAGGTATGTTTATGATGTTGCTGTCCTCTCGCACCATGTTTGTCCAGTGCTGTTTGACCACTGTGTGACCGGCCTGCTCTCGCTCTCTATCATGTTCAGAATAATGTCAGGACAAACTGATTCATATCCGTCACTGAAATGCAGAAGTGCGGAGGGGAAACATGCAGCAGTGGTAAACTTTATGACTCTATTGTGCTTGTAATCAAGGAGCCCATGGTCCAGATAGAACTTTAGAAGCAAGTGATTTTTAGTCCAATCTTGTCTCTCAGAAAGTTAGGTTGGTCGCAAACTTGAGAGACTGTAACATGTTAGACCCTGGGAATGAAAGAAAATTAAAGCTTTCACTGTTGTTTAGTCACTGTCTTGATAATCATGAATAATCGTTAAATTGTGACGTTTTCCCACACAATAATCATATGGTCCAGAAAAGTGTGCTAATTTTACTCAACTATCGGTAGGTCATTCAATCTCCAGACCGTGAAGAATACCAGAGCATTTGGGTTTAGTGAGCACTTACACAGTCCAAGCAATATGTGACTCCAAATCATGTAGTCTAATCCGCCGTGACAGTTTTGGTGAGGTTTCTAATGCCACTTCCTGGTTGGACATAATAATACCTGACGACTTATTGTTTAACCTGTAAGAAAAAATGTCTCTGCATTTTGGAGAAAATTACACTTATTGATGACGTAGAGGGATTCTGCTTTAGAACTCTGCTCTACTTCCTGTACATTTTCAGATTTTGGCCCTGGTACCAATCCTTGCACTACGCACTTGACTGAAATGTGCACAAAGTGTGTAAGTGTACCAGGGTGTGTCGGAGTGTGTTTTAAACCGCAGTTAAAGCCCAGGTATTTTGGATCATTTGCTGAATTGGTAACAAACAAATGAGAACAGTCTTATAGTTTTTACAGTGTTGTTGCAGGACATTCACAGATGTATTTAAAATGGAATCAGTCTAAATTTAAGTTCCTTTCCATTGTTTCCTGTTAGTGCTCACTGCTAAGTCAGTAAGGCACAAGTGCTGCATTTGAAAACATTCTAATGAAATGCATTGTGGGGAATGTACTTGCCTGAAGTCCACATCGCTCCACACATACTCGAAGTGCTCTCGACAATTCGCTGCATGTCCTTCCCCAGCCTTATCCCCTTTTCACTCTGCACTGTTTGTTGATCAAAGCCTTCATGAGAACCTGTCGGATGCACTCGCTGTTTAAGGTTATTTGAACTAGTTTTAACTATAGACTATTTACTCTGTTCTAATTTTGAAAATCTCCAAAACAACAATCATGATATTATACATTTTGTGATATATCTGCCACCTCTACCCACTATTTCCTATACCTAGCAGTGTAATAATGGATTCTTTACTTCATGATTAGCATCCTGAAACACACATTTTCAAACCTAGCAAGTTTTATAGCTACAAGACTCAAAGCTATAGAAAGCCACGTGGCCGTCCCAGCACAAATAAGTGATCAAATCTACTGCTACAGAAAAAAGGACAAGAGTCGGTCCAGCCCTTAAGTACCCTACACTACAATTCTCACTAAAAATAGTCAAGCGTGCCACTATTGAAGGAGGAGGGCACTGTATGTACCCGAGCTAAGCCATTTAAAACTATAAACAGAGCAGTCGGGGATCATAAAGTCTAATGTTTGATGAGCACTTTTCACCACAAATCTGTCCCTAAGCCTGTATTTGACGCTGGATTATCTGTGGAGCTTCCTCCTTTCTATTACACACACGTGTATATATAATATGAAACTTTCTATTCTCTTAAAACAATGACAGCTGTAGTAGTTTCTTGCTGTATCTCTAATCACTGATGTTAGTGTTTTACAAATTTTACTTGAATATTTAGCCACTAGTGATCATTAAAATACAACATTTCTAAAACCAAATCACACAATCAACACATTTTCGGTTGTTCAGCCTGTCGACTAGTGCCTTTAGTCCCATTATATAATGCGTTAATAAAATGACATAAGCCTTTGATCCCGACAGGCATCACAAAACCATTGAGGGAAAAATCTGACATTGCAGGGAAAATTTTACTCTTCTAACCAGAAACTTGAAATATGCAATTCATTTAATGTAAAATACAGCAAAATGATTTTACAGAAGGTTTTCACAAAACAACAGTCAGCTTGTTAATAATATCTTTGATTATAATCAGGTGTAATCTTCCTAAATGTTCAAAGTTTTCATCATTCTAAATGAATAACAAAATGTAGGCTTTCACTTGATAAATGGGTTTGCAAAATGTGTGTGACACCGCCATGCCCAAAAAATATCACCAGGTATTAAGATAACCGTGCAAGCAAAAAGCACCACGGCGCTCGCACAGGGATCTTAAAGTACTACACATCACCGTGCGAGCGAGCGGCGTAGTACTTTTCGCTCGTGCCGCCTACGACGCTCGCACGATTATCTTAATACCTGGCGGCATCTTTTGAGCATGGCGGTGACCAGTCGGAGCATGGCGGCCCGCCATGCCAAAACCCCTCAGCGAGAACACTGTATCCTTTGTACTTTTTGCGAGCGCCCGCACGTTTTGTCCCACCGCCATCCTTCAACCTCAGCCCAGCGAGAACACAGGGATACATGTTAATTTAACAGCCAATAATAATCACAAAAGTTTATCTTCTGTTATTACTAAAATGTATCAATCAAGACCCCTCTCGATTTATAATAAATGGTGGGATGTGCAGATTGTCGTGTCCGGCGGTGTGTCCGGCGGTGTGCGTTTCCGGTGCACTTGGAGCAGCTCCAGGTAAAGTGAGTAGCTCAGAGGAGCTGCTCTCCACACATCGGTTGCTGCTGCTGTAGTTCAAAACTGGAAAAACAGGCAAGACCTGTAACGTGCAATAAACAAATAGAATTTTCTCTGTTCAACTTCAACAGCTGCTTCACTCTGGAGCTTATCAAAGACATGTGGATAAATGGTAATTGGTCATATTTATATACTTGTATAAGAAACTGTAAATTGTACAGCGTGGGCACCTGTAAATTAGCCGCAGGTGCCCACGCTGTAACGAGACGTATTTACACACGCTGGTTGTCTTTTTAACCGGGGGCCAGGTTGCACCCGCACCGCGGGTCTAATTAGACAAATTTCTTTGTGAATATGAGTTGGGTTGTAATAAAACGCACAGCATTTTGAAGTTTAACAAAGAGAAAACACACCAAAACTGTCCCCTCTGTCCTTGATCTGTGTGAGCAGATTTACCTGTGTAATATTTTTTATTTTAATATTTCATATATTATACATGTAATATTTACAAAGAAATATGGTCCATAGTAGTAATGCACATGTTGTCTTTTGACCCGTGGGACAGGTTGGGCCAAGAAAGTCTCATTTCACTGCGGCAGGCTCTAAACTGCAGATCGCCGTATATCGCATGTCTGTGATTCATGTGTGTGAATATGAGTCTAATTGTAATAAAACACACAGCGCTTTGAAGGTTAAAATACAGTGACCACTGTCCACTGACTGCTTCTTCTACAGTGTGTCAAATGCTTGCCCTTTCCTCTGTGGCCATTAGCCAATAAAACCTATAAATTAACTGCACAATTGTATGGGCCATTGTTCAAAATGTGGGGAAAAGTCAGAAAAGTACGGCAGCTCCTCCTTTAGCCACGTAAAGCACGTTACATCCCTCAACTGCTGCTGCTCTTGACATTGTCGTGCAGTTAACAGAACCAAAGCATCAATTTGTTTGTCAAAGTTATTGTCCAAAGAAAACCTGTAGTGTATTATGAAATGATATGAACTTTTATGATTGGTACAATGAAAAGAGAAAAAAGCATTGATGCTGCTCTCAACATGACTGTGTGACTGAGATGTGTCATGTTCTGTGCAGGAGAGGAGGCCAGCGTGTTCAAATGCTCCGTGTCCAGGGAGACGGAGTGTACGCGTGTGGGGAAGCAGTCCTTCATCATCACCCTGGGCTGTAACAGTGTGCTGCTTCAGTTCTCCTCACCCGCAGGTACGAGCACGCACGCGCACACAGCCCCCACGCGCACACGGCCCCCCACGCGCACACGGCCCCCACGCGCACACGGCCCCCACGCGCACACGGCCCCCACGCGCACACGGCCCCCACGCGCACACGGCCCCCACGCGCACACGGCCCCCACGCGCACACGGCCCCCACGCGCACACGGTGCACACGGCCCCCACGCGCACACGGCCCCCACGCGCACACGGTCTGCACACGCACATGGCCGTGTGGCCTTAGAAAGGTTGTCTAAGGTACAACCTTTCACCCATTTCCACCTGCATCCTCAGGCCTAAACTAAAACAAAAGAAACAATCAGAGAATGGTCATTAGAACTATTATGTTATTATAAATATGACTCGGATGACACACACCTTTTTAGAATAGTTTAAATCATGGGTCTGAAGTGATGTGACAGAGTTGTTGTTGCTGCTGCTGCCCTCTTGAGGACAGGGGCTGCTCACTATGGGCTCTGCCAACAAGTCTAAAAAAAAAAAAGACAATTTTTCTGTAACATCCTCAAAGACCCTGTTTGTCACCAGACTTTGATTAATGCCAACAGAGGGACCAGGGCACTTAAAGAAATCACTCTAGACGCTGCAGTGAGCTCTTTGTTTCAAGTGGCTTTAGCAGCCTGCAATGCTAGTTTACACATTAAACTACCAAGGTAATTGTGTGGCTATACAAATAAACGTTATTAGGCTACTAGACTTGACATTAGCCTCATTTTATATGGTTCAGGTGCTATATTTTAGGATCAGTCCACCGTTAATGCTTTGAGGGCTTGTCCTTGTGGAGAGCAGCTGTGGATGAGTGGCTTGCGGCAAGTATTTGCTGCTTCTAAGTTTCAGCGACTCACCTGCAGTAGATATCAGTAGCTGAAATACCGCCCTTTTTCATTTGTGGACCCTACAACATACAGGGACGTCCTCCAAACTGGCGATGTCATGTGACTAAAACAAACCCATGAATAGACTTAACTAGCAACCTCACTGTAAACAACTATTTTTCCCCTAAAATGTCCCTCGCCCCCTCTGATACTGAATGCTCTTGTGAGGGTATTTTCCACTGAAACCTTTGAAGAGTAGAGTAGTGTCCAGCGCGTCCACTACTTGTATCATGCAGTTGCTGATAGTGTGTTATCCATGTGCAGATTTTCAGTCGTTCTACAATGTGCTGAAGAACAGCCGCGGACACCTCAACGAACACTCGGTCTTCAGTGAGCGGACAGAGGAGTCCTCGGCTGTACAGTACTTCCAGGTACCTCCAAACTACACTTTTACACCAATTGAGGGTGAGCGATATTGACAAAAAGGAATATCTAGAGCAGGGGTGCCCACACATTTCCACGAGCTACTTTTATACTCGACAAAGCCTTAAGATGTACCTATAGATCTAAATTATTGTATAATTTACTATTATTTTTATTGTCAGTATTAAACTGTTTTTTTATTTTTGTTTAACCATAATTAGGCTATAGAAACACAGTGTAAGCTTTCATTAAAAGCCTAATATTGTTTATCATATACAAATGTGCAATATAAAAAGGAGAGAGAAAATCTGCTATTTAACTAGACCATTTAATACAGCTGAGTATTTTGAAAATAAGATATACTGACCACAACTACGCTAAACGATAGAAGGTTGAGCTTAACCAGAACTTCCTCTCTCCTCCTTCCTCTGCGTTACACAGCTTTCCGGCGCTTCGGCACGATCGACCCTCACTGCCTCTGCCCGGTCGATCACGATCGACGTATTAGGCACCCCTGATCTAGCGTATCCCGATAATGATGGTCAGACAATATTTTGTCAATCACACAGAATTGTGTTAAATCTAAACGTATTAGTTGAGGTATAAGTAACAGACAAATGTGAAATGTCTGTAAAAGTAATAAAAGTGCCGAAATACAATATCACATTATTTGAGAATGTACCACATAACCTTTTTAATTTTTTGTAACATTTTTAAAAGTATAAACAATATACTCAATATTCATATTTTGCATATTATCTAAATGTTGATACATTTCCAACTTTGATTCAGAATTTGTAAATGTGTCTAAACTAAGTTCAAACTTCTCCCCCTGACACTTCCTCCAACTCTTCCCGAGGCGTTCCAAGGCCAGCCGAGAGACATAGTCCCTCCAGCATGTCCTGGGTCTTCCCAGTTTTGTCTCCTGCTGTGCTTTTAGAGAATCTTAGGACCACCAGAAGTCCAAGATGAGGGCAGGAACGTAGGTTGACTGGTAAATCGAGTGCTTTGCCTTTCGACTCAGCTCCTTCTTTACCACAACAGTCCGATGCAGCGACTGCATCACTGCAGAATGCTGCACCGATCCAACTGTCGATCTCACACTCCATCCTTCCCTCACTCGTGAACAAGACCCCGAGAGACTTGAACTCCTCCACTTGGGACAAGGACTTTCCACCCACCTCGAGAGGGCAAGCCACCTTTCTCCAGTTGGGAACCATGGCTTTGGATTTGGAGGTGCTCATCCTCATCCCAGAGGGCTCCGCAAGAAGTTCCCAACAGACTCACGATGCGCTTGGGCCTACCATAACTGCCCGGCTTCCTCCTCCGCCAGCGGATTTGACTCACCACCAGGTGGTGATCGGTTGACAGCTCTGCACCTCTCTTCAGCCAAGTGGACACCAGCTCTTTGGTTAGCCACTGTAGCCACTGTCCTCTGGTCCACAGCTCAGGACGTACCCACTAAAGCAGACGGCTCCCTCTCACAGTTTGTCCCATCTGGAAATGATTCACCTGTGGCCTCTTCCACAGAGCGGCCTTATCATGTTTCCCCAGCTCATTTTCATGTTCTTCTGTTAAACTTTACAGTCTGGATCAGGCGCAGGGCTGTCACACTCTGTCTGAAAATGTCCCCCATATTAGATTTGCACTGTATAAAAAAATGTTGTTGTGCATTTTTGGCAATACAGTACAAGTAATTCCAGATTGTCACTGTCAAATAGATTTATGTGACACACAAACATTTTTCTTTTGCCTCGTACCATAAACATTTGTTGTTGTGTGCAGTTTTATGGCTACCTTTCCCAGCAACAGAACATGATGCAAGACTACGTTCGGACAGGGACGTACCAGCGGGCCATCCTCCAGAACCACGCAGACTTCAAGGACAAGGTAATGCTCCTAAACACGCTGTGCATGGGCGGGATCATGGTGGGAAGCCCGGTTTTAATTGAGTTTCAAATCAGCACACAAGTGCTTAAGACCGCAAGACTGCAAGCGCTGAGATTGGTCGATCTTCCAAGATTTATTGGACTACAGAGCTCGGAATGGCTTGGAACCACTGGTTCGGCATGAAATACCTGTACATGTGAAAATTAAATATTTGGAATCTCCCGCGACGGGCCACGAGTGATGATGATGCAGAACCGCAAACTGTTCATTTCTGCGTCAAACGCATGCGCTCAGCTAAACTTGGCCTTTAGTCTAGTGGCAATGAGCTAGGGAATCCTTCAGTCTTAAGCTTTTAACCATCGTAAAAGGTTGTTTCCTCATAAAAAACACACATGAAGTAGTGTTGGGTTTCATTCCCACATGTGGTTCTGAAGCACTCTCCAAATCTGTACTGAGCGCTCTTCTGCACAGGTGGTGCTGGACGTGGGCTGTGGCTCGGGGATCCTGTCCTTCTTCGCGGCCCAGGCTGGAGCCAGGAAGGTGTACGCTGTGGAGGCCAGCACCATGGCCCAGCACGCAGAGGTACGCGCGCTCTCTCTCTGTGCGCGCTCTCTCTCTCTGTGCGCGCTCTCTCTCTCTGTGCGCGCTCTCTCTCTCTGTGCGCGCTCTCTCTCTGTGCACGCTCTCTGTGCGCGCTCTCTCTCTCTGTACGTGCTCTCTGTGCGCTCTCTCTGTGCACGCGCTCTCTCTGTGCACACACTTTGCGCGCTCTCTGGGCCCTGTATGCATCTACCACATCTGTTTCTGTTTTATACTTGTGTGTCAGGTGCTGGTGAACAGTAACCGTCTGTCGGAGCGTGTGGTGGTGATCCCGGGGAAGGTGGAGGAGGTGACTCTGCCCGAGCAGGTGGACATCATCATCTCTGAGCCCATGGGCTACATGCTGTTCAACGAGCGCATGCTGGAGAGCTACCTGCACGCCAAGAAGTTCCTCAAGCCCAGCGGTGAGCATCACACCAACCACAGAAAACCTCCACTCCTGAGCTTTGGTCATGTATTTGCATAGCAACAAGGCAATAACAATACTAGGTACGGGAAGATAATGGGTAAAACTACTGTCACAGTTAGTGCTGCAACGATGAAACGACTAATTGCGACTAGTGTTGTAACTACAGGTTCACCAATATCAGTGTTATGGGAAAAGCTTTGGCTGGTAACCGATATTTGGCCGATATTTTCTAAATGTCGTTATGGTTATTTTAAACAATTGTATTATCAAAGAACTATAATGGCTATAAACTACTTTTATCTACTGAAAGGATAAAAACTTTTTTAGAATATGTAGAACCAGTTAGAACACATATTACCCTTTGGGGGGGAAAAGGAACATGTTTGATGTGCCATAGCACTGTGTTTGGATACAGGCAGTCTATAAGCTGTATTATTATCATTATTATCATTATTATTATCATCATCATCATCATCATCATCATCATCATCATCATCAATTAAAAAAAAAATCTGGTAAAATTAGCCTTCACACTTTTACATTGTGTGAATTTCCTGCTTTATTTAGATTATTTCTCAGACTAAAGAGTGTTTGAACCTCTCCAGTCCATGTGTGGTCATCTTGCTCCGCCTCCTCCTGTAACAGCAGCAGCCGCGACAGTCTGTCCTCCTCAGAGTCTGATCACACATTCATTCTGTTCTCCTTCTTAAAACCTCACATAATGAAGTTATATCGGAGTGAACATGTGTGAACTGATTGGTACCACAATGATAATAACACACTACTTTTTTAGACAATAGATTGAAATTTTCAACACTAAATAATTGTAACTACCATACTTTTCGGGCTGTACAGTTCCCCTGACTAAAAAGCTGCGCCAACAAAATTGACAAAGAAACAAGAAATTGTACATATACATACATATACAGTAACAATAAGCCGTTGGTGCCCATGTTGTAACATGAAATATTTACACATATAGTACACGGTAGTGAACCGGGGGTCACGTGGCGCACCCGCTGCACACAGTATTTTGAAGTTTAAAGGTGCCATAACGTTCTTTTTTTCACCTTTTGTAGTCTATCCTAAGTGTATAATTGATAATAATAAGGATTGTGCAACACCCTTAACATAATAGTTAAGAAATATCACCCAGACCTTGGACCCACTCTGGGTACATATATGAAGCACAAATAACAATGTAAGAAGGTTAAAAGCTCTGAAAAGTCGATTTTGCATGTTATGGGACCTTTAACAAACAGAAAACACATCCCCTCTGTCCCCTCTGTCCCTACTGTCCCCTCTGTCCCTACTGTCCCCTCTGTCCTTAATTACTCTGTGTGAGCCGGTTTACCCGTGTCTGTGTCGTCACATTTGGTTCATCTGCTCCTGAGCTTGTGCTTCGTGAGTGAGTGTTGTACCATGTTCCATGGTACTAGTGATGCACATGTTGTCGTTTGACCCGTTGGTCAGGTCAGGCCAAGAAAATCTCATTTCACTGGAGCAGGTTCTAAACTGCAGACCGCGGTAAATCACATGTCCACGCTCCACGTGTGTCTTTTGCGTTTCGCTGTGTCTAGATTCACTTCCTCATTAGACCCATTTCTCCGTGAATATGAGTATGATTGTAATAAACACACATAGTTTTGAAGGTTAAAATACAGAGAACATGACGTATGGCGTGTGTCTGGCACTGTGAGCACTGTCCACTGACGTCTTCTTCTACAGTGTTAAACACATGTATGGGCCGCAGGGCTCAAAGTGTGGGAAAAAAGTAGCGGCTTAAAGTCCAAAAAGTATAGTAAGTTTACGATTATTATTAAACTGCTCAGAGAATGCCGAACCCTTTTTAGTATTGATATACTCAAATGAGTATCTAGTTTCAATACTCGTTTTAGTATCTATTCATATCTGATTTTCAATCATTTTAAACATTAGTTGTGTACAGTATAGTCAATTATTAAAAATAATTGTAGTCCTTTACTGAGGCTGGTTGGGGATTGTTCTATGTACTGAAGACCCTTAACAAAGCAGTGTTTAAAATGTTTAATGAAAATATGATTTGTAAATATTTCTATCTAGAAGCCTTCAGTCACCACATTATTTATTTTATAAATAATAATTTAGAAAATTAAGGAAAAAAATGTTTGTCTAATTCTGCTGTGCTTTTTAACTTTTTTACCATACTACATTAAGATTAGTATTGCAATAATTGATCCAGATCAATTTATATGTACAGCCAAATGAATCTATACGCACAGCTTCTGAAATGAGTGCCGTGTGTTGCAGGTAAAATGTTCCCCACCATCGGAGACGTGCACTTGGCCCCTTTCACAGACGAGCAGCTTTACATGGAACAGTTCACCAAAGCCAACTTCTGGTAAAGACACACACAGAAACATGGTCTTACAAGTCATTCTCTCCCATTATTTGCTGAAAAGCCATTGAACCAATTCTTTTTGTATTTTTCTTTAGCTGAAATGTGAAAGTAATTTGAGATGAACTGGTATAACTTGTACATAAACTGATAAAAAAGCAGGTTTTTTGGATTTCCAGGTATCAGCCGTCTTTCCATGGAGTAGATCTGTCTGCACTTCGAGGAGCAGCGGTTGATGAGTATTTCAGACAGCCAATAGTAGTACGTGATCTACATTCAACACATTAAACTTGCATTATTTCTGTTTTGTTCATTCAAACCTAATCGTGCAAAAGTGCTATATTTAAGTGTACTTTTTAGTTTTTTTTAGTCGTTTTAGAAAACTGTTGGCAGTTCATATTCACATTTCTGTCTTCTTTCAAATGTTTATGTTCTTTAACTTGTTTAATTTGATTTTAAATTTAAAACGTATGCTGCAATATCGTATTATTGCATTAGTTGAGAAAGGTGCCGTAACGTTGTGCTTTGCTGTAGGACACATTTGATATCCGTATTCTGATGGCCAAGTCGGTGAAGTACACGGTGAACTTCCTGGAGGCCAAAGAGGATGACCTTTACAGGTGTGGAGACTCGTGCACACACTCCAGTCACCCGTCTGCTACTCGTGTGACTCTCTGACCTTTGCCCTCTTCTCTGTGCAGGATAGAAATTCCCTTTAAGTTCCACATGATGCACTCGGGCCTGGTGCACGGCCTGGCCTTCTGGTTCGACGTGGCCTTCATGGGCTCAGCGTAAGTGCCTCGTACTCCTCCCTTCTCTAGAGTCATCCTCGTGAGCTGGACAGCATTAACGTTCCTATTCCTGTTCTCTCAGTTCATGAATCCTTCTGGGACTATTTTATTTGAAGACATGAGTGTTCTGCAGAAGTCCATACAATGTGACTTCTGATCGTTTCAGCTCTCGAATTACCTGACTCTCGGGTGACATTACCAAGCAGTTTGAGTTTTTTTAAAGGCTTCTTTTGTAGGTGATGTACATAAAATGCAAGAAAAAAAATGCATTATGTTTCATTATGTGGTCTTTCTATGTAACAAAAATGAGGCATTTCATGTGTGCTTGCCAAAACAATAATAATAACAGCAGGAATTTTGTGGGTACATATTAAAATCCGGCCTAATTTGAATAAATCCGGATTACATTAGTTTCTAACAGAAGGCGTCTACTCGTAGAAATTGTGCAATCTAAATGCATCCAAACATAAATAAATCCTCATGTCCCTTTCGAATGGTTTGGTGTCTTGTGTCTCTATATTTAGCCGTGTGTGCTTTCCTGCAGAATGACCATCTGGTTGTCCACGGCGCCCACTGAGCCTCTGACCCACTGGTACCAGGTCCGCTGTCTGCTGCAGTCTCCGCTCTTCACCAAGGCTGGAGACACACTGTCCGGGACGACAGTGCTGGTGGCCAACAAGAGGTACACGGCAGTATGCGCCTGCTCCACCTGTGCCAGAGGTCACTGTGGGGGCCGAGTCGGGCAGAGAAAAGTGAACATCCTCTGAACTGTATGAGATCAAGTGTCCGACTGTGTGGACATTCTGCTCTGTCACTTTAAGCACAAACAAATGACCACTGTAGTGAAGGCCAGTAAATGAGACTCCTTTAGTGTTAAATGTGTGCAGTATCTTACAGTATGTCCATTATGCTGATCAGAAACCATAGTGCAGCTTATAGTTTCAGTGAGAATCATGAAGCAGTTTGTTACATTTGTTTGTTACATTTCTCTTCCTGCCGCTGTTAGAACTGACTTTAACTTGAAGCGCAAAGTACAGTGTATTCCACAGTTGTGTATTATGTGTATAATGCTCATCAGCTGTCCATATCTGTATCAAAGCAAAAGTTCTACGTCATTGACTTGCTTTCAATGTCTTTAGCCCGGTTTTCATGGAAGCTGTAGTAGGGCAGTAGTGTTTCTACTGCTCAAAGTGACCTGTACTGCTCCGTTTGAGGCACCAGGGACATCCTTTCTTTCAAAGGACAATAATGTGGCCCCTGGTCATGGAAATCAGGCTTTAGTCTAAAGTAAGATCTTCAGCTACAGTTGAAAGACTTAGTTGTTTAGTTCACCTGGAATGTTGAGACCACAGAAGTGTTGCTTCTTGTATTGGTATGAAAGTCGTATTATTTTTATTTACGGATTTAAACTTGTCATCATTTTACTGCAGCTGTTGAGTTGAAGTCTAAAGTGAGCCCTCGTGTTCATGTTTCAAAGTGTCTACTGCTCATGGGTGTAAAAGAGTGTTGTCTCCTCAGACAAAGCTACGACATCAGCATAGTGGCCCAGGTGGACCAGACGGGCTCCAAGTCCAGTAACCTGCTGGACCTCAAGAACCCCTTCTTCAGGTCAGGCACTCTTCACACTCCTCACACTCCACAGTCATGTCGCTCACATTCATCCAGCAAAGTTTGTGAAAATGTTAAATCGTGAATTAAGCAAAAACAAGTTTATTTAGAGTACATTTTATCCACATTTTGCTCTTCTTTGGGTAATGTCTAAATGAAAACTACTGAGACAATGATTTAACCCTAATTTAGACCTAGAAAAGTCCTGTTTTAGACCGGGCTTAGATGTGGTGGTACTGGGAAGGCCAAAGTGGTACTCGATTACTGTATGGTACTACTACTGTAGTTCTGTTTTAATATACAAGATGGTAAGGCATTCAAAAGTGTGCTATTGTTTTAGTGCAGTGTTCTGAGAGGTTCACTCATGGTTTGCGTGTTTGTGTGGGCGATTGTGTGTGCGCGTGTGTTTGTTTTTGTGTGTGTTTGTTTGTGTGTGTCTGCGTTTTTCTGCGTTTGTCTTTGTCTTTGTTTGTGTGTGCGCGTGTCTGCGTTTGTCTTTTGTGTTTGTGTGTGTGCGTGTATGTGTGTGTGTGCGCGTGTGTGCAGGTACACGGGCAGCACCCCAAACCCCCCTCCAGGATCACACTACACGTCCCCGTCAGAGAACATGTGGAACACGGGAGCGTACAACATGGGCCAGGGCATGGCTGGATCAGGTCTGTATCTCTTACACACCAAATACACTCCAACGTCCTAAATGATGCTTTATTATAAGTTCAGGTTTCAGGCTCTCAAATTTGATTATCTGAAGAAACACGTCATATCCTATAGTAATTAATTACATTCTTATTTCAGCAGTGCGCTACCAAATGAAAATATTACTTTATTCACACCTAAAGTGAGTTGCAGATTCTAGCATGATTTAATCTTTGGTAGTCTACCAGTTCCTCTAGTTTTAATATATATTTTTGTGTTTTAAACTTTGGTTATGGATAGTCAAGGGGAAATGAAAATGTTTATTCTTTTACCACATCCTATTAAACTGTATTCAAAGGTCAGTGTAGCATCATAACCTGAACGTCAGGTCTAAAGTTTATTGAACTCTGAACACGCAGCATAAATACGGACTTTGTTTCATGCACAGTGTGATCTGGACAAGACGGACTCTCATGAGTCTGAAAACTCTGGAACATCCAGTTTGCAGTTCAAGGTTACTAACTGATGAAGGAGATCTACAATTGTTTTTATGTGGTCAAACTTTTTTAAAATAGACACTGTACAGAAACTTGGAGCAAGTTGAAATAACAGTCCCGTACTAAACAAACAAACAAACAGTGTGGTCCATGTCCTCTGTCCTTAACCTGTGTGTGTGTGTGTGTGTTTATGTGTGCGTGTGTGTTTGTGCGCACAGGGATGCCCACGGCATACGACCTGAGCACGGTGATCGGCAGCGGCACTCCGGCCTCCCACAACAACCTCATCCCGCTGGGTACGAACTGCACTCCTGCAGGCTTCACTCCCGCTCAGGGCACATGGTGTAGTGGGGAGCAAGTAGGAGCAGAGGCCCAGAGAAAGCCCGCTGCCCAGCCCGAAAACAGTTATGTCCACACCAACGGCCTCCTCTCCACACTCAATGCATGCTCTCTGTAGTACATGCACGCACACACACACACACACACACGCACACACACACACACACACACACACACACACACACACACACACACACACAGGCACACGGCACACACAGGCACACGGCACACGGCACACGACACACGCACGCACACGCACACGCACAGGCACACGGCACACACACACAGACACACACGACACACACGACACACACGACACACACGACACACACGACACACACACACACCCACCTGGCCATGGGTTCAATTGACTCAGAATCACATCATTCACCTGCTTTACATTGACTCATTTGTTTAAAGATGATTAGTTTCTAGTTTGAACACATATCCGACTGGTTTCAAAATATCAAGGCCCTATTATCTGCCTAAGGAATACACTTGTTCACAATTTAAATTTTTATTTGACCTAAAACGTTGTATTCTATTGGCATGTAATTGAATCTTGGTATGACAAAATGATTGTAAAACATTTTGACCTGACTGAAACTGATAAATGTTCCAACTGAAAGTGGATATTTTAGTGGATATATCAAAACTACCTGCTACTTGGTCTTCAATTTACCACGAAATAACTGTGTGATCTTCATTCAATTTGTTGTTTGACCTAAGCTGTACTAGTTCCCGATCCAATAAATATTTCCTCTGGATCTTTTACAGTTTGTATTGGTGCATCTACTTAAAGGTGCATTATGTAACTTTTCTGATGAAGTGTCTGCCACCTTGTTTCCATGGAGATGGAGATCTTGGACTGGAATTATCCACGTAACATCTCGCATTTATTCAATTAAAGGTGTATGGAGGATCATTTGTTTCATTAGATATTTTAAATACTGGCAAATTTTAAAGTTTGAACCTTGAACAAAACATATGCCATATTTTGAAATAATAAACCACAAGTAGCAAAACCTCCTACAGAAAAGTTATAGCGCACTTTTAATACTAGAAAAAACTATTTTTTGATCTATCAAGTAATTACTGTAAACTAATCAAAATAAGTAAATTCTGCTACATGTGAGAAATGGGAGTCATTTGAACCAGTGTAGATGTGTTTGTTGCAGTGTAAAGTCGGCATTACTAATGCTCATCCCCTCTTGTACTAAACCATGATGTACTCCTGCCTCCTCCCTTCACCAATGTTGTAGTTGTAGTTTTATCATGTAACATGTTTAACCCTCAAGTAGCTTTGTTCTGATCACACTGTGTAAATCGCAACATGAACGGTCACAATTCGCTACTGTATATGCCTTGTACTGTATGTATAAAAGCTGCTAATCTTGTAGTTACGACCTCTACAATCATGTCCAGAAATGCATGTCATTCTTGTAATATTTGATCAGTTTATATTCCGTTCTTCTCAAACATTTGATGCCAAAATGTTTAAAATGTACTCTGAACCTTTTTCCAAATAAATCCCAAATACCTTTGCACTAGCGTACTTGTGCGACAGTAGTGTTAGCGTGCATGCGTGGCTGAGCGGGTGCATGGCGCTGCTCTGTGGACTCTCTGACGTCTCCTCTGTGTGCAGTGAACACAGGCATCGTGAACCACACTCACTCCAGGATGGGCTCCATCATGAGCACGGGCATCGTCCAGGGTGAGTGACCCCAAGCACACGCACGCACATACACATATGACACACGCACGTACACACATGACATACACACACGCACACACGAAACACGTACACACATGACACGTACACACACACACACACACACACGAAACACGTACACACACAGCACGTACACACGTGACACACACACAGACACAGGCACACATACAGGGTTTCTTCTTTTGGGGACATTACGTTGACTGTTTGAGAATCCTGGTTTATCCTGCTTTTGTCTTTGTAAACACAGTATCCTGATTTCACTATCCAGGTGTAACTCCTGGTTATGGAAACTCCCTGGAATATTTGGATATTATCCAGAATACTGTGGCATGTAAACGCAGTGTACGGTCTTGTCACCAGTACTGCAGTAGTGTGTGGTACCTATACGGATGGGCAAGCAGACTTGGGGTGTTCATCAATATTTAGTGGATGACAATCAATGTTCCTTTTTCGTCTGAGCAAACACACACACACAAAAAATCACAAAGTGTGTGTGTGTCCATAGTATGAAATCCATCCATCCATCCATTTTCTACCGCTTGTTCCCTTTCGGGGTCACGGGTGGAGCCTATCCCAGTGACTTCGGGCCTTAGGCGGGGTATATTTCACCTTGATTCAATAAGTTTGTTATTGGGAAAAAAAAGCTGAATATTGGTTTGTGATTTATATATATGTGTGTCCCTTACATATGTCTCCTGCAGGCTTCCATCTCTGGCTCCCCTCTGTCCCTCCTCTGTCTCCCCTCTGTCCCCCCTCTGTCCCCCCGCTGTCTCCCCTCTGTCCCCCCGCTGTCTCCCCTCTGTCCCTCCTCTGTCTCCCCTCTGTCCCTCCTCTGTCTCCCCTCTGTCCCTCCTCTGTCCCTCCTCTGTCTCCCCTCTGTTTCCCCTCTGTCCCTCCTCTGTCTCCCCTCTGTCCCTCCTCTGTCTCCCCTCTGTCCCTCCTCTGTCTCCCCTCTGTCCCTCCTCTGTCTCCCCTCTGTCTCCCCTCTGTCCCTCCTCTGTCTCCCCTCTGTCTCCCCTCTGTCCCTCCTCTGTCTCCCCTCTGTCCCTCCTCTGTCTCCCCTCTGTCCCCCCGCTGTCTCCCCTCTGTCTCCCCTCTGTCTCCCCTCTGTCCCTCCTCTGTCTCCCCTCTGTCCCTCCTCTGTCCCTCCTGTCTCCTCTCTGTTTCCCCTCTGTCCCTCCTCTGTCTCCCCTCTGTCCCTCCTCTGTCTCCCCTCTGTCTCCCCTCTGTCCCTCCTCTGTCTCCCCTCTGTCTCCCCTCTGTCCCTCCTCTGTCTCCCCTCTGTCCCTCCTCTGTCTCCCCTCTGTCCCCCCGCTGTCTCCCCTCTGTCTCCCCTCTGTCTCCCCTCTGTCCCTCCTCTGTCTCCCCTCTGTCCCTCCTCTGTCCCTCCTGTCTCCTCTCTGTCCCTCCTCTGTCTCCCTTCCTTCTCCCCTCTGTCCCTCCATGTACGCTTCTGTCCTGGCTCCCTTCGTGCTAGTCTCCTCCCTCTTTTCGAGTCCACTCCCGACTGCTCATTTGGTGAAAAAACATGTCTGAAAAATGTGAGAAGAGAATGCGTGTGCATTTGCTTCCTTTTTTGATGTGCTTTTCGTATAAACTGTGAAACAAGTTCAGAGGTACGTGTCAGCGCCCTGTCTGCGCAGCTGACCGGCCCTGTCTGCGCAGCTGACCGGCCCTGTCTGCGCAGCTGAGGACAGACTAAGCACTCAGAGAGGCTCTGTATTGTGCCATTTCTTCATAGCTTCATGCACAAGCCAAAGAAAGAATGTCAAGTGTGTGAATGACACTAAAAATAAATGTCATTTAGCCTATTTAAGCTCTAATCTCCTAAAGGGGGCACTTTAGAAAGAGTTTAAGAAGCTCAGAGCTATAGCATATTTTATGACTCTAAAAATCATTCTTTCAGAGTAAAAGTTTCCTCTTGTGCTTTGTGTCCTCCCAGGAGCCACCACAGGACAGTCGGGGCCCAGCAGCAGTGGGAACTACTACCCCGTCACCAACCAGTTCACCATGGGCGGCGCCGCCATCTCTATGGCCTCCCCCATGGTCATCCCCAGCAATACCATGCATTATGGGAGTTAAAGAGCCCTCCACCTGCTGCCCCGCTCCAAACCCCTGCATGAGCCCGACAACCTGTCCCCCCCAGACAACCTGGCCCCCAGACAACCTGGCCCCCCCGACAACCTGGCCCCCAGACAACCTGGCCCCCCGACAACCTGCCTTGCCCCGACAACCTGCCTTGCCCCCCGACAACCTGGCCCCCCGACAACCTGCCTTGCCCCGACAACCTGCCTTGCCCCCCGACAACCTGGCCCCCCGACAACCTGGCCCCCCGACAACCTGGCCCCCCGACAACCTGCCTTGCCCCGACAACCTGCCTGGCCCCCCGACAACCTGGCCCCCCGACAACCTGGCCCCCCGACAACCTGGCCCCCCGACAACCTGCCTTGCCCCGACAACCTGCCTTGCCCCCCGACAACCTGGCCCCCCGACAACCTGGCCCCCCGACAACCTGCCTTGCCCCGACAACCTGCCTTGCCCCGACAACCTGCCTTGCCCCCCGACAACCTGGCCCCCCGACAACCTGGCCCCCCGACAACCTGGCCCCCCGACAACCTGCCTTGCCCCGACAACCTGCCTTGCCCCCCGACAACCTGGCCCCCCGACAACCTGCCTTGCCCCGACAACCTGCCTTGCCCCCCAACAACCTGGCCCCCCGACAACCTGGCCCCCCGACAACCTGGCCCCCCGACAACCTGCCTTGCCCCGACAACCTGCCTTGCCCCCCGACAACCTGGCCCCCCGACAACCTGGCCCCCCGACAACCTGCCTCGCCCCGACAACCTGTCCCGCCAGAACAGCCAAAACCGTGAAACCAAAAGGAGTGCAGCGCAGCACTTTGACCCTCTTTGTCCTTTCGTTGAGTCCATCTTCATCCGTCCAGTCGCTCTCCTGTGTCCACAGCTCCAGAACTGTTGAACGCACAGATGCCCTTCCCCAATGGATTGGACCAACTCTGCTACTTTCAATACAACAGGAACTTCTCCAATGGAACTGAACTGTTTGCTGTACAGAAAAGTGGTATTGAGTTTGAGCAACACTTTGGACTGCCCGAGAAGGCTTGACATATCACCCTTTTGAGGAAACGTCCCCCCTCGTCTCTCCTCGTCTCTCCTCGTCTCTCCTCGTCTCTCCTCGTCTCTCCTCATCTCTCCCCGTCTCTCCCCCCGGTCTAACGACGCGTCACTCAAAGCTGTATTTATCTGCCGTGGTTTGAAGTCTGGAACTCTGCGGAGGAGGACAAGGCCGCCTGGTGTTTTTGCTTCGGACTATTCACCTGTAACGTCCTCCAAGAAACGCTGCAATACTTTTGTCGTTTTAACATCCCGGTCACTTTCCATGTTGTGTAAAAAACAGAGGAATTACAGTAGGAGTGTGAACATGTATACCAAGAGATTAAGGCACATTTTGTTTTGGGATTGCTTTTGGAATTCTGTTAGTTTTGTTAGCTAAAGCGTTAGCTGAAAAGGTTTATTTCATATGCAAACTGTAATACGCTTTGAATGTGCCAGCTATAGTCCTATTTTTTATGTTTTACTTGTTGACAAATCATTTCTTAATAGACTGATTGGTTGAGCTGGTCATGTTTAGGGTTGTGATATTACAAGAAAATATGAAATACGACATTATTTTTAAGCTTAGGTTTTATCACAATTCACCTTCTCTGTTTACTCGATACTTTGTAAGACGTTTACCTTTTAAATGATCGACTTCGCTGTGATTGATTAAACGTACCTGTCACTCGGAGCACGGCCAATAAGAGAAGTGGGTGGGTGTGTCTCTGTCGGAGCGTAGAGCCGGGTTAAAGGTGCACTATGTCACTTTTCGGGCAGGCGGTTCCACTACAGATGGTTTTGTCGCTAAAATCGATAAATTTTTCCTGTGAGAGCGCTCGCCTCGCAACAGATCTGACCTGTAACTCTACCCGCTTGTTGTCTCCATGGAGATGTTGCCGTTTTGCCCGGAGTGTTCCACAGAATGGCATAAAATTCTGCAATCTCCATGGAAACAAATGTGTAATAAAAACACTTGTGATTGAAAATACAGAAGGATAAATGAGTTTAATGCCATATTGTGGAACATTTTTAGGCCAGGCAATGTTCATCCATCACCAGAAATGTTACATAGTGCACCTTTAACCAGAAAAGCAGCGAATCACATCTTTACAAACTGACATTTCCACACATTTCCATAATCACTACACACAACTACCAGCTTATAGAAAAATGATATGCAATTTCTTCAATATTATCTATGGCCAATAAATAATAGGTTAGTTTAGAATAATGGAATTTTCACTCTGCAACATGGCACTAGGAGCTTAAGGGCATTTAAAAAAAAAAAAAAAAAAAAACTTCACTCAACATGGCAAGTGACCGAGCCTCATGAAAAGTTCCGTTAAAGTCTACGTAAAGCTACTCGCTGCTGCCTGGACTTCGTTATCCCGCACAAAAATTAACGTTGAAAATTGTCCCCTGGAGTGTCCGTCGTGTCTCGTTGGCCCGCCCCCTCCGTGACTATTATCAACAGCAAAAGAAGAACTTGCAGACTTTTCGAAGACTCGGGAATGCCACATATCACAGCAGCTGACCCCGCCCCCACCCCTTTACGCCCTCAACTGCGCCCCCTACGTATCCGTCAGAGGAACTGTGTGGCATCGTCTCGTCCGCGTAGACTTTGAATACTGGACACGTTGAACTGATACTAGCCAGAGAGCTGAAACGTCTCTGTAGGATTAACCCGTTTTGTCATTTTGTTTTTTTGTTTGTTTTTGTTTTATTTTTTCCTTTGGCAAAAAATGATTAAAAAGACGATGAAATGTGGCGGAGAGTAGCAGTGTGCAGTAGAAGTTTAGAGACGTGTCTGTGTCTTTGTTTGTGTGTCCGATCCAGTCGTGATAAGACTTGTGTTCCTGTCCCGCGGCATTGTCTCGTCGGGACCGGGACCGAGGACCGGGATCAGGACCAGGACGGTCACTTTTATTTGGTTTTCACTCAAGTGCATTTTCAAAGAGGTAAAAGTGAAGCGAAACATAATGGGGGAATTAAGATTATAAAATGTGAAGAATGAAGGCGGTTTCTTGGCCAATGTTAAAAACCACTCTGCTACACGAGCTCTCCGGAGAAGCAAATGAAGAGATTTCAAAACCGCCCGCCTGTGCCCTGGAAAGTTCCGCAGTGTGGCTTTAAAGAAACCAGCGTTTTTTGGTACAGTTCCTCTTTCATTTGACAGTTCAGAATATAGCGACTTTACTCAAATCAAAAGAATACGTTGCAGTTCTTCAAATTCAGGCTTCAGAGTGCTCAATATAGTGTGAGAAAGTTAAATGTCCCACTGCGGAACATCCCTCATCAGAAAAGTGACACAGTGCACCTTTAACAGACTATTTTAGGTCGTCATTGAAATACTTGAAAGCTCCAGCTCTAAAATGCAGTATTAGACTCACCCCAGGTCCAGAACTACCCTACTACTACTCCCCACAGCAGAATGTGTTCTTTGACTTTCTTTGCAAATGATAAAACTGCATGTATAAATATTTAAGTACATGAAACCATCTGAAGTGCATGGTTAGTGCAGCAGCTGAAACGTGTGTACAACTTCATATAACTACATTTTAATGTTTTGTTCAGAATATATATCGGCTTCAAATTTTAAATCAGATGTTCCGCCCAGACGTTTACTGAAGTACTGCTTTCATCAAATACGTTAAATGGCACATAAAGGTAAGTTGTTCTGCTACGGCTGGTTTATGCGCAGATGTGGACAGAGAAGTCAAAAACTAGAAGTTATTTCAAAAATAATAGTACTGCAGTAGTGGTCCAACACACATTTTATACGTGTATTTTAATAATAAAAGGAACAAAACACAAAATGAAAAAGGAAACACCAGACTTTCTTATAACAAAAGTAAGATTTATTGAAATTATTGGTTCTAAAAAGTCAAACTATATATTTTTTTAATATATATTTACCAAGTATAATGAATGGAAGCCACCCTTTTCTTCCACCGAACAGTAGTTTGCAATTAGACTTAAAGAAAGCGCAGAGCTGTAGATTTGGCCCTATCTCGCAATAAGAACAGTGAAAAATATATATAATAAATACTGTGACGAGGGCGCCACAAAAAAACATGACAAATGTTTTAATGAATGTAAGAGAAGTTCTAGTCTTTCAAATACATATTCCAACCTCAAGTTTTATAGGCGCACTGTGTAACCCGCTTGTTTCCATGGAGATGCTTCTGTTCGCCTGACATCAAACATTGAACTTAACTTGGTTTTAAGTAAAAGTACAGATACAGGAAAAAAAATCACATGCAAATATAGTTGAGTTAAAGTTTTAAAGTGAAAGTATTTCTTAGATTTAGTGTGATTTTAATAAATAATTGTGTTGCTTTTGATCGACTGAAGCGACTGAATCCATTTCATCATTTTAGAGCTCGTATTATTTATTTCTTCATTGTTTGCTCAAAGCCTTTGGCAGGATGTCGTGGTCAAAGTGCTAAAGACAAAGCCTCGTCCTTTCAGCACTTCACAAATGTAGTGCAGCAGAAAGTACAGATACAGCTCTTAAATGTAGTAAAGTAAAATGGACTGAAGTATTCTGCCATTGAGACAAGCAGTTTTTCAAGGCAATAAAAACACTTGTACTGTAATTGAATGCCATACTGTACAACATCTCCATGGCGACAAGCAGGCGGTAGACCTTCTATCAGAAAAGTTCTATAGTGCTCTTTTATGTAAACTAGATGCATTTCCAAATGAGATCCAAGTCCCTCATAGTCCCTGGTCCAGTCTCCTGGTCCCCTGGTCCAGTGTCCAGGTCCAGTCTCCTGGTCCAGTCTCCTGGTCCAGTGTCCAGTCTCCTGGTCCAGTGTCCAGTCTCCTGGTCCAGTGTCCAGTCTCCTGGTCCAGTGTCCAGTCTCCTGGTCCAGTCCATGAATCTTGAGGTCAGAAAGTCACAAACTCCAACAAAACCAATTCTGTTGACATTTTGAAGAGCAGAAAATAAACCGTGTACGGAAGAAAAATCATGCAAAAAAAAAAAAAAGATTTGTTTTACATTTTCTTATTTTTCCCCATTTTGTAACAATTAACAGATAAAAAGAAACAAAAAACAAACAGGACCAATCCGGTTCAAGCGCGACATCGCAGGAGTTATTGCAATCATTCACAGTCGTTTCCTTCTTCAACCAGGACTCTCAGTGTAAAGTGTGTCCCGGGTCCAGGGTCAGGACTCAGTGGGTCCTGGTCTGGTTCTGGGGGTGGAGCTGGACGGGGGCGGTGGTGGGCTGCAGAGGAAGGATGATGTGCGACGCCGTTTGGAAGAAGTACATCTAAAACAGCAGAAAAGAACATGAGAACACACCATTTCTGATTCTAGATGAATACAAAATAAGAAACAAGAGTAACAACGTGTGCATTTAGAGACATGAACTTGAAACTTTCTGTAGTTTATTGACAAAGTTGTATGCTGTATATGTGTAATATTAATACAGAAAAAAACTGCCAATATAAATCTGAAATATTGGATAGAACTACTTATTTTGTTGAGCTTTTGGATGTCTCATAGAAGTCAGAGGCGAGCACTTGAAACCCTGGAACTTGAAATGACTTAATACTTTCCTCCAAAAAAATAGAAGTATTTTGGAAAACAGTTTGTCCCTCCCACTTTTTATTTTAAAAAGGAACCGTTCACAAAAGCCATATAAATCGTTAAAATATGAGCGATCATTTGGTTTAATCACTTGAAACTCAAATCACAACTTGACTCGGACTTGAGACTTGTAAAATATACTTGGAATGACCTCTGGTATAAGTAAATTATATATTACGGAAAACGTGTGTAATAATCAATACATTATTTTTATTTAGTTGAAAATATAGTTGAAAATATTATAAAACAAATAGTCTCAGTTAAAATAAGTTGAATAGTACTTATTTTCTAATTTAGACTTGGTGTAGTTTTACCTGTTGTAAATATAAATGATAGTTTTATACAAGCCAAGCAGCTGTTTGTGGAGAAAAGTACAAACTGAAAGTAAAAACCTAAACAATGTTATTCTGAGATATAATGTGTATTTGTGTTTGAATTTTATTTTTAATCTTAACTACATTTTAGTTCAACGAATGATCCCACTTCAAGGCACTTTAAGGCTGTCCTCCTGACCCCTGTGACCTCTGTGACCCCTGACCTCTCCTCACACTGACCTTACAGCCGATGGCCAGCAGTGCGTGCAGCGCCACGATGGTGACCACTGTGGACACGGCCATGGGTTTGGTGTCCTCGCGCACCGCCGGCCAGAACGTCAGCACCAGCACCGAGCCCGAGATCACCATAGCAACCACCATGAGCGTCCAGCGCAGCCACTCGAACGGGAGGATCCACAGAATCTGAGCCAGACAAACGTGACATGTGACCCACACGTGTGCCATGTTTAACGCCACCCACAGGCCAAGTATGAAGGTGGTGTAGCGCCAACAGAGTTTAGGGGGAACAGAGTACTCAGTCTTTTAGAGTACACGTTAGTTTTGTGCACTCATGTCATCTAGTACTCCCCAAGTTACTTTTTCAAATCAGTACGTCCTGCGTTAGTTTTGATTCGGTCTCATCTCCTCACCACAATCCCAGAGCTCGGTGTGTTGTGAGCACATGCACTGTGCAACTGGTTACCCCCCACGAGTCCGAAGGTTCGCTAGTCCGAAGGTTCGTGGTCCAAAAGTTCGCTAGTCCTAAGGTTCACTGGTCCGAATGGGCACGAAGCACGAAGACACGCACTGGGGCTCGTCACAACGTTTTGTGCACCAGATGCTCACAACTATACACAGCAAGTTGTACTGTGTATATAAAAATAACAAGGGAACATATCGAATCCTCCGCTTTATGCGCTCATTTGATCAAAGTATAGAAATGATATATGTATAGAAACGCGTGATCCGATCACTGTAGGATTGGTAGTCAAAAAGGAAATTCAGCTGGCCAAGACGGGAGTGTCTACAGAGCCGCGGTGCGCGGCCGAAACTGCTGGGCTATTTGAGTTAATTCATTCATTAATAATACGATAAGGAGCTCAGCCTATGCACAGAAACAAGTCGGTTCTGGAAAATACGCGAGTTTAATCATAAAAAGTGCATCAACACTAGAAAAGTCTTAAAAGCCAGTTTGTAGGGCAAAGGGAGGCGAGGAGAGCCCGCTGCACGGACACACATCTTCGGACCATTGAACCTTCAGATTTGTGAACCTTAAAATTTCGGGGAAATTTCGGACCCGTGAACCTTCGGACTCGTGACATAAAAGATGAATAAAGCTCATTCAAACACATTTACTTTGCTTGTTTATATGATATTTTAATGATTATGTTACTGTGTTCATCGAATGTCTAAGTAAGTAATGTAAACGCAGGGTCATTTAAAGCAGTTCAAATGAAGCTAAAGTGAGTAGCTGCTAATGTCCAGACTGGTTGTTGGCTAGAAATGATGAATACCTTGAAACATAAGCTCAGATATGTTCTTCTTCACAAAGTTAAAAGGTGTGTGTTGTGTTGTGTTGTGTTGGTGTGTGTGTGTGTGTGTTGTGTGTGTGTTGTGTGTGTGTAAACTCACAGAGGTGGGGATGTAGATGAAGAGGGAGTAGCCGTACACACACACAGTCTCCAGGAAAGAGTAGGCTCCCACCTGCCTCTCCACGCCCTGTCTCCAGGTGAGGAAGCCCCACAGGCCGACAGGGACCAGCCAGGCGTACAGGAAGATCACCACCGATGCCACCGTCACTGAGCAGAGAGCAACACGTCAAGAGTTAGAGTTAGAGTTACTTTAGGATTTAGCAGCGCCAAATCTCAAGACACCAAGAAGACAACCTCAGCAAATGCAAAGGAAACACACCCAAACGTGGAGTTACCTCTGTGGAACTGTGGAGTGTAGTGATAAGCAGGGTTCCCCATCTCCAGCAGGAACGTGGACAGGTTCCCACTGATGGCCACAGTGAAGACCAGAGTCACACAGATCCAGAACGGACCTGCACGCACAAGACACGCACAAAGACACGCGCACACACACGACACACAAGACACACACACACACAAAAGACACACACACACACACACACACAAACAAAAGACACACACACACAAGACACACACACACAAGACACACACACACACAAGACACACACACACACACACACAAACAAAAGACACACACACACACACAAACAAAAGACACACACACACACACAAGACACACACACACACACAAGACACACACACACACACACACACACACACAAGACACACACACACGACACACACACACACACAAGACACACACACACACAAAAGACACACACACACACAAAAGACACACACACACACACACACACAAACAAAAGATACACACACACACACGACACACACACACAAGACACACACACACAAGACACACACACACAAGACACACACACACACACACACCCACACCAAAATTAAAACTATTGTTGCCTCAGCATTTGTCCAGTAAAACCTAAACATCAGGTGTTTCTTCCATAATCTCTTATTAAATAATAAATACGATATATTCTAACAGTGAATGGGTTAAAAAATTGTGCTTTTTATTTGACAAAACAACCTTAATTTGTCAGATTTTGTGATATTCTGAGGTTAATCCCAGTTTCTCCAGTGAAATCGCATCATGTTCAAGTCAACGTTTATACAGGGGACATATGAGAGAATGAAATATGAAGTGCTGATCAGAACAGGTCAGAAGAATGTAATGTGAGTGCACCTGTGTTATGTGCTGTTGCTATGGACACACTGAAGTCTGCTCTGTACCGTATAGATCTGGGTTGCTCCTCAGATGATGTTTGATGAAGTTCCGTCCTGGTAACGGCATCACTGAGCCTTTGACCCTGTCCAGGACCTGCGCACCACAGAAACGCTCATTACAGATGCAATTAGTTAGTTTTCACTGCAATAAAATATTCTCTGTAAACATCGCAATAATCCCCCTCACTGTGGAGTCCCCCAAGGTTCTATTCTCGGACCTGTGCTTTTTACGCTGTACCTTCTCTCTCTTGAACAGCTACGAAAAAAACATTCTGGCAAACAAGGCGATCTATTTGCTCTTAAAAACGAACAGCACAACTACTTGAGTATTTGAACTACTATGAGGTTGATTAAACGTTTCATAGACGAGACTTCTCATCCAAGGCTCAATCTCTGTCGTTTTTATTGCATTTTATGGTTTGTATTTTATTTTATTGTTTGGCGGTTGATTTTATTTCACTATGTTCACCCCTTTTGGACACGGCTTTGTTTTTAAAATGTGTAATAGAAATAAAGCGGCTGATCCCGGCTCCCCTGGCCAAGCACAGACGGTTTAAGTCTTGAAAGTGGTGTGAGTGTCTGTCGTACCTGCGAAGTGTCCACGTTAAAGAAAGACTGATAGTATTCGAACGTCCAGAATCCTCCAGGAGACTTCTGGCCTCCCAAGAGCTGCAACGGGGACAAGAGCGGGACAAATGTTTAAGGAGACACACTAGGCTTTTACACAGCATTAGCTTTTCACATTTTATAACCAAAGATGTGAATATGAGGCAAAGTGGTTTTAGTGCACAGACAATGCATGGATTTATGTTTACCGCCCTCTGCTGGTGATAGACTATAATAAACTTTGTTCTCTATTCTTGTGCTAAAGAATCAACGCCATTTAAGTCGGGTGAAGGTGTGTGGACAATCAAATGTGCCGCGGCTCTTCCTGGCTCTAAATGTCTATGCTGAGCGGGGGTCTCCCACCGTTAACTCTCATCTTGAGGCTTGAAGGCTCCACACATGAGAGAGAGAGAACAGTGTTCAGTCTGTCTGGTTCCAAGAGTCAAATGATTGTTTGTTTATCATAAACGTCCAAAAAAGTCAGAAGACCCTTTATGTGGTATATAGTGAGATCATGATAGAAAAAGTAAAATATGGCAAACTGTACGTAAAACACTAGTGGACTATGCAAAGTAACCATAGTAGTATTTTTATAATGGTGATCGTTCTCTGGACCACACAGACTCCAAAACACACCACAAGACCTTTTATAACAAAGGCAGAGGAATTATCAAATCAAAATGTCTCAAAAAAGACACATAACATCAGAAGAACTATTTCAGATTTGAATCAATAAATTCAATCAAAAAAGAGTTTTTGTTTATAGGAGATCTTCTACTGAGAGTGTTTTTCAAACTTCCTATAAGTGATCTGTTCTTTTCCTCTGTATCTACCTCTGTATCTACCTGCGTTGCAACAATGAAATTTCCCCATTTGGGACAATAAAGGAATATCTTAATAATACATTTTATTTCTTAAATATTCTCCATCTAGAAGCTTCAAGTCAGCAAATATCAACCTTTATTTGGTTGAGAATGTATTTAAACAGTGCAATATAAACAATCCCAAAAACTTTGGTTGAAATAATAATAATTATTATTATATAAAAGTTAAAATAATCGTTAGTTGCAGCCTTATTATGTAGTTTTAAAATAAAAATAACTTCTGTGATTTATGGTCATGAGTTACATAAAGCAGTTTTATATAAAACGTAATTTGCTTAAGTAGAAGAATAAATAAATCCTTTACTTCCTCAAAGGGGATTAGGTAAACGAAGAGGTGCGAGTTACATTTACTTGAGCACATTTTGGAAGAGATCCATGCATTATGTAACAGGCTTTTAGCTAGAGGGCCGTCTTCCCGTATTCTGGACGGGGTATCTCGACATGTGGACGGACATTTTCGAGGGCAAGGACGGTGTCATTTTTATTAATACATTTTAGAAAAGGGAATATCATCATTAAATCGGGCTGGGAAGCGTTTGACGACAGTCCGCCGGTGTCCGCGCCATGACAGCTTACTGTTTCCAAGTGAAAATTTGGTCGACAAAGTTTGTGAGTTTGGCTCTGATTGGCTGCCGAGCCATGGTCTGGAAAATGCCGAAGCTCCACGTTTGCCGAACCTCCACGGCCAAATACCATGTCAAATACTGCGCGATACGATAAGTGGCAGAGTGTGATCCGCACGGGCGAGAGGCGCAGGCGGCGCGAGAGTATGGAAAGTCAATATGATACGAGAGGCGTGCGGGCGCCGCTTTAGATCGCCGTGTAGTCGCCTCTGCGTTAAAAGCGCCGCTTTATTTTGTAAAAGCGTCGAAAAAAGGTCATGATACACATAATGGCTTTCCATAGCCGGCTCGAGCGAAATTTTTTTAAGCCCCCGGTTGGACGGGGTGTTTTCAAATCCTAGCTAAAAGCCTGTTATGTAAGCTTTTGTCTGTCCCGTTACATTAACACTTTATGTAGATTTAGGCAATATGTCGAAAGTTAGATATTATCACAAATGTTGTTTTGAAGATATGCAACATTTGAATCTAATTTATAGTGAAAATGCTACAAGAACAACTGATTAAAAATAAAACATATTAAAATGTATGCTGTAAACTTTCAAATAATAGAATAAGATGCTATTTCGGCACTTTTGTGATTCATTTTACAGACAATTCACATTTGTCTTATAATTATACCTGAATTAATACGTTCATGTTTGAACACATTTCTGTTTGAGTGACACAATAATAGGATTTGGGTCGCTCTTTTTTAGTAATAATCCCTTCCGCACAGACCTCAGCGCTCTCCTGCTGGGCCTCCTCCTCCTCGTCTGACAGGTCCAGCTTCACCTCCTCACTGCCGCCCCCTGCTGACACGCTCAGAGTGGAGGCCCCGGGGTCCGAGGACAGGAGTTGGGCCGCCTCCTCAAACTCTGCTCCACAAATCACACGGGAAATAGCATGAAATAGATGAGAAGTGTGTTATGAAGAGTGAAGTGATCTATTACGATGTATTCTAATCTGGTGTCGTGATTTATTACCTCATGGTGTGATACTTACTGCAATATTGTGGAGACATTTGAGGGGACTTTTAGGGAAGTCAGAACTGTACAAGTTTAAATTAAGACTCTTCAGTAAAAGAATCAGCAACAGATTAAACAATGTTCATAGGAATTTAGCAATGTCCAAGCATCCCCTGTCCATGTCCCAGCATCCAGTGTCCTTAGACAAAGGTCCAAGCATCCCATGTCCTTAGACAAATGTCAAAGCATCCCCTGTCCATGTCCCAGCATCCAGTGTCCTTAGACAAAGGTCCAAGCATCCCATGTCCTTAGACAAATGTCAAAGCATCCCCTGTCCATGTCCCAGCATCCAGTGTCCTTAGACAAAGGTCCAAGCATCCCATGTCCTTAGACAAATGTCAAAGCATCCCCTGTCCATGTCCCAGCATCCAGTGTCCTTAGACAAAGGTCCAAGCATCCCATGTCCTTAGACAAATGTCAAAGCATCCCCTGTCCATGTCCCAGCATCCAGTGTCCTTAGACAAAGGTCCAAGCATCCCATGTCCTTAGACAAATGTCAAAGCATCCCCTGTCCATGTCCCAGCATCCAGTGTCCTTAGACAAAGGTCCAAGCATCCCATGTCCTTAGACAAATGTCAAAGCATCCCCTGTCCATGTCCCAGCATCCAGTGTCCTTAGACAAAGGTCCAAGCATCCCATGTCCTTAGACAAATGTCAAAGCATCCCCTGTCCATGTCCCAGCATCCAGTGTCCTTAGACAAAGGTCCAAGCATCCCATGTCCTTAGACAAATGTCCAAACATCCCCCTGTCCTTTGGCCCTCCTTCTTGGCCAGGAAAAAACTACCAAGCCTCTTTGGAAAAAAGTTATTCATATTTTCTGGTTCCCTGTCCAATCGGATTAATGCTGAATTGTACAGCCGTCTTTCAGCATTCAACAGCTGGTTATCTAGTTGGTGCCCTCAAAAAAATGTCTATGTTGACAACTGGAGTGCGTTTTGGGAAAGCCCGGGCTCATACGCAGGGATGGCATCCATCAGACTTCGGAGGGTTCATCCCTATTAGTTCGGAATTTGACAAACAATCCCCGGGGCTCACCCAGGGATGAGCCCCGGGTGCAGAGCAGCAGTGTAAGACGCTCCTCTGTCGCTGAACTCTTGCCCGCTCTGTCACATATGAAGTGGTCAGATTCCAGACGGATAGAGATTGTGTGTGTCCAGGCCTGTGAGATTGTGTGTGCCCCTGTATCTAAATTCCATCAATCAAGATTTAACTAGTAATTTGTCCATATTCGGGGCATTTTCATTGCTTAAGTTTCATTTTGACAGACATGCCACTTCGCAGTCTTCTCGCTTCTCATTGGCCGAGAGGTGTCTGTGATCTAATTTCGATGAAAGTGGTCATCTGATTGGCCGATGCGTTCGGTCTTGTTCGGATGTACTCGGAAATGCCCGGTCTAATGTTGCCCCAAACGTGATATCTAGGTTGGCCGGCGTCAATCTACTCAGTCCACAATTCAGTCTTTTTAAAGTTGTTTGCAACAAAAGCTGTGTCAATGTGGAAGTATCCAAGAGCCCCGCCCCCTTTGGAGTTGTTAGCATCGGGGCAATGTATATATGTTTGTAGTTTATTTTGTAGGCTGTGATTTTATATATTCCACAAGATCTCCTTGTGTCAAATGCTGTAAACAGTATTTATTTTGTATCTAAGAAACATTATTATATTGAATTAAACAGTATTTAAAGATCATGATCTCTGGTTTATAGGAATTCAGTATTTGTGCTCTTCATATCAAATAACAGATAAAAGTACTTTAAATTGTTTTACATGCTAATAACGAGGTTTAAAACAACAAATGTATCTTGTTCTCATGACGCCGCAATGACGCGCGCGCTTGTGGACCCCTGAAATTTCTGGGGGGCCCCTAACTTTTTTAGGTAGGGGGCCCCCCTGGCCCCTAACTTTGAAAATCTATTTCTCAGCCTGGTGTCCCTCGTGCATATGATGCCAAAAAGTCAAACCTCAGATAAACTATTTCAGGCATCAGACCAAATAACTTAAGAAAAATAACACTCACAAATGACACAAACGTGGCTTCAACAAGATGATTATGTCAGACTAAATGAGTCCTCACCACCCAGTAATGTCATCATTTATTGATTCTGTTTGACTCATTACTCAATCATTTTATAATATTACTTATTTTTCTTGTTTGGTGTTGTTTGGTGGTGTTTTATGGTAGTTGGTATCCAAGTGTTACATGGCCGACACCTACTGAAGTTTTACGTTTTAGACTCTAGACTTTATTCTTTGACTTTATTCTCTTCTTCTTCTTTGGCGTTTTATGGCAGTTGGTATCCAAGTGTTGTACGACTTAGACTTTAGACTTTATTCTTTAGAGCTTGGAAACTGCCTTTAATACATGTGTGATGAAATAAAGTGAATGTTTCTTGTGTTTTTTCCTGCAACCAAACAATACAAGACCTACATTTCATCTGTACATAAATATCCTTTGAATAATCACACTTGAAGGCAATATTGACAGACTAAAATCATTGGGCAAAGCTAAACTTATTTTATTCGTATGGAATTAGAGAGGGAAGATTTACCTTGGAATTGCAGATCATTTGGACTCGCCATAGTCTTGGTGGCAGACTCTTACCTCATCCAGGACCTAAATTGACGTTAAACAAACAAAATACCTCTTTAGAAATCAAAGACATTTCACAATCTCAACATCGTAAACAAACCTTAACACTAACATCTGAAAGATTTAACATATCCAGTCGTATTTTAGCTGAAAAAAATCATGAAAAAGATGAATACCTGCAGGATAGCGATGACAGCTCAGTCCCAGGTGTGACAGCTGGACCAGGCTGAAGCAGCCTACTACTGCATGGAGAGAGATGAGCTGCACTCAAATCACTACTTTCTCAAATTGTGATGATATTCAATCCGAAAATACAACCAAAAAGCTGAACACTTTAATAATACAGTCTAAATACAACACGTTATCTGATTTCTAAGCCGAGCGTCACTTGTCAGACTGTACTTCCGGTTACACGTCACTACGTAAACAAAGTGGTCACGTGAATCCTGTCGAAATACATTTACTTCGCTTGTTTATAAGTCTTGGCAAATACATAGATGTATTATAGACAAATATATCCATAAGGGAACCTTTTTTCCAGTTGCTTTTAATGGAAATTACATTGAAACTGTAACCAATATTGTGAATAATAATACAATAATATGGAAATTATACAAAGTTGGAGAGAATACAACGTTTTCAAACCCACCAAAGCATTATAATATTTATTTGAAATATTTATGAAGTATTATGTTATAATGTGATCATGATTTTGCGGTACTATACTTCTGCTCAGTGGTTTTTTCCTCGGGACTCTAAAAAAAGGAGGACCAGAGTCGCCATTTTGGTTCCACGTGACCTGTCGCCTTTAGTCATGATGCTGTGGTCTTAAAGGTGACCGTAGAGGCTCAAATCAGCTGAAATGGCCTCGTTCCGTGCGCTGAGGAGAGCGTTGTGTACCGTGGCAGAAGCGGCCCCTGCCCCGGCTCCTGCCCCGGCCCCTGCGGGCCGCTGGGAGAGGCTGAAGCAGAGCAAAGCCGGTGAGAAAAGCCCCTCATGTGGACCTCAGTTCTGCTGTCACTACTGCCTGTCACTGGATTAGACTGTGCATGGACAACAGAAGCCCAATGCTGAAAGATAATGGGCAATACCTCTGCAGAGTGTGATATGTGATAAAAGTCTTTTACAATATTATATTTTATACAAGACACACGACTTGTCACAAGATATACATTTACTGTGATACTAGACTAGACTAAATAGAATTATGGTATGCAAATTGATGTCATACTCTTCTGTCATGGGACATATTACACACTATGGTATTAGTGTGTTTCATGTCTACTGAACGCGTGGTGTTATGGTTAATAAGAATATTGAGAAGATTGTTGACAATAATGAATCAATGGCTGTTTTAAAGTGTTCAATTTGGACAGGTAGTAGGACATTTCCCCAAAAATGTATAATAACAACAAGCAGGTGTTTTTTTTTCTTCATTTTTCTATGCTCTTAATTTGTAGTCATCTAGACTCCTTTATCAGGAGGTCCAGTGGGCAGGGCCTACACAGTAGGATAAATGTTTCCCAGACTCGATCCGCAGATTGAGATTGACTCTTGGATGAGAGTCAATGTTTTTCTAAAAACATTGTCCAGATGATGCAACTGCATCGTTTCCTATGGAACTCTCCTGGGCAAATGAGGGATTACACTGACTATCCTGTTAATGATAAGCAGCAGATATTTTATTATCAAACTAAACTCTGTTCCCATGTCAGACAAAATGTGAAAGGACTTCAAAATTATCCTCAAACGTTCATAAATACGACTTGTTTGAAACACCTTTTTTTTTATTTTTTATTTTTTTTTTTTTTATAAATTTAATCTGCACTTAATGCATTTAATCTGCAGAAATGTGAGATTGTTGTATTAAATTAAATCGCTGGAGCTTTTTGCCCACTTCATCTTCTCGCCACTACAATGTGGTTCATGTCTGGTGTGTGTTTCAGCCGTGTGGTGCCGCGGTCTGCTGTCCGACTACAAAGAGGCGTGTCGGGAGGTGGTGGTGGGGGCCAGGGACCACCCACTCAAAGCCTCCGTGTACATGGGCCTTCTGGGCGGAACCTATGCCTGCTTCTATACCAAACCTGACCAGTCCTCGTTCCAGTCCGCCCTACTGGACCGCTCCAATCAGCTGGCCCTGCTCTCGCCCTGGATCCGCAACGGCACATCCGACCTGCACGTCCAGAACCTGGTCACGCTCCGGAACCAGGGCCGCCTGCGCCACCTGAACCTGGGCTTTGTCTCCCTGGTCTACAACGCCGACTTCGACCCTCAGAGTGCGCTGTACGAGGCTACCTGCTCCAACCTGTCGGTGCCCTGGAGGGAGCTGCCCGAGCGTGTGCTGGACGTGGGCTTCGCTGGGCGCTGGTGGATCCTGGACAAGAAGATGGAGGACTTTGACGTGAATGAGGCGGAGTACAAACATCTGCCCCCACACATGCAGGTGAGGGCTGTAAGAACACGTTTTGGGAGATTTTTTTTACACTATTTACTCCATTACTGACACTGGATCATATTGTAGTGATAGTTTTGATTTAGCACATTTAATTTACCATGACATTTGCTGCCAGTGTAGTGGGTTCCCTTCTCAACCATTTGCTGAATGATTATGCAAACAAGAAAATTGTTCCTTCATCTCCCCTTTGTTATTCCCTCTGCAGCCAGTGATTGTCATACCTACAATATGTGACATTCAACTTTTTAATTTAGCTATGTCGTAATGTGTTTAATAGTTTGACAGTATAGACCACTGAGTCGAGACATTTTTGCTTCTAAAGTTAACTAAAAGCAATTTATCTGAAAACGTTTATAAATCTTTGACATGTTTTTGTGACACGCAGGTCACAGCGCCCCCCAGTGTGCAGGAGGTGGAGAGGAACGAGAAGCTGCACAAAGACTCGTGGCTGCCCATCATGGTCCAGGGGGAGGACGTGACGGGGGAGGACGTGACGGGGGAGGACGTGACGGGGGAGGACGTGACGGGGGAGGACGTGACGGGGGAGGACGTGACGGGGGAGGACGTGACGGGGGAGGACGTGACGGGGGAGGACGTGACGGGGGAGGACGTGACGGGGGAGGACGTGACGGGGGAGGACTTGACGGGGGAGGACGTGACGGGGGAGGACGTGGCGGCGGCGGACGTGACGGGGGAGGACGTGGCGGCGGCGGACGTGGCGGCAGCAGAGGAGACACCGGTGAACATTCAGGTGGTGGACATCATGGAAATGCTGGATATTAAGGAAGTAGTAAAGAGCGAGGACATGACAGAGGACAGTGTTGTTCTGCAGACTTTGGACACAAAAGAGGAGGTACAGACACTGGACACTGATGCTTTGGAGACAGTGGACGTAAAGGAAGAAACAGAAGAGACGACTGTGGACGTTCATGTAGTGGAGATGGTGGACACTGTTGCTATGGAAATGGTGGACACTTCAGAGGACGGTGTTAGTGAAGAGGAGAGTGTGGAGCAGACGGCAGCACAGAGCATGAAAAACTGATTTTATTTAGAACTTATATCCAGTCACCCGCGACCCCAAAAAGGGAACAAGCGGTAGAAAATGGATGGATGGATAATATCAGATCAACCAACATGTCTTTATTCTGAATGATCAATAAATGTGTTTTTTAAAGTAATTTTATAGTTTGTTGTGGTTGTTCTGTAAATCAGGTGTTAATAAAACAATACTTAAAAACCCTGCATGAACAGATTTATATGATTTTCAAATGTTTGACTTTATTTGGTGGGAAAATACTAGTTGTAAATATAAATGACAGGAAGTAGAGCAGAGTTCTCAAACATAGTGATGAGCTCACACTGACATTTACACATCGATTCAACTAAATAAATGTAATTTTATATATTTGTATTTGGTAAATAACTTGAATATTGAATTTCCTCATGTTGTGTCATGATTTAAAACTATAAACCTAAAAATAAACTAAACTGGGATAAAAAGAAAAATGTTTAGCAAGTTTTCAAATGCAATCTTAACAGTATTTTAGTCTAATGAGTAGTCCAGCCGGTCAAAGGCACTTGAACTATAATATTATGTCCAGGTTATGAGGGTACGTTTCCATCGCAAGACAATTTCCCCCAAATTATTCAGACCAGACACATTAACAGTTTTTTTTACATTGGTTCTAGTTTGAAGTGACTGATGACAACATTCTAATAAATAATACAAACTAATTACATTTCTATGAATGTTTTGTATGAGGTTTCTGCACAGCCCCAATTAGTTTTTTGATAAAATGCTGATCTCTTTGGATTGAATAATGATAGACATAACATAGGGTTTGTATTACTCAAATAAGACTCTGGAAAATGCTGTCATCAGAACGTTCAACTAGAAGCAAAAGGAAGTCGACCATCACACATTTAGTTTTTTCTTTACAATCTAAGTGTGAGAGAGGGAGGGGGATTCATTTTAAATGATTCCCTGACATCAGATTTAAATACTAATGATTTTAAGTAGAATAAAAAATAAGCCACCACTTTGAATTTCCAGAACAAAAATGTCAGTTAGTTTAATTTTCTGTTACAAAATGTGGCATAACACTTGTTTCTAGCCTTGACATTGTATTTTAACTTCACCAAAAATATAATTTGTTGAGATATCTGTAGATAAAATGAAAAACTAATGTGGGCTTAACATCTCTGTCTTTATAATCCCCATTTAACTAAAGAAATAATGTTATTGTATAAAGCAGCTCACATATCCAAGTGCTTTCACTTTGACAAAACCACCTGGATTTCTCATCATTTGTGATATTCTGAGGTTAATCCCAGTTTTTTCATTGAAATCACATTATTTTCCACTTTTGCAGCATTCTGGAAATTAGAATTGTTCTGTTTACAATCTTTTAAACGATCTATACCTCACACTTGTTCAGAAGACATTATCATGTAAATGACACATAAATGAGTGCAATTGAATACATATGCGTGAACTGTAGTGTAGGAATTCACCAGCAGAGGGAGCACCAGTCCAGAATCATTGTCTGAACGAATAAAGATCAAAACCTGAGAGTTTATTTAATCTTAAAACGGTACCAGACCCAATTCAATAGTCATTTGGCTATTGCATTATGTAACTCTTTGTGTCGTGTTATTTATTAAATGAAATTGTTCTAAATCTTATTATATTGATTTGTTTACAGTCAATATTTGAGAGCGAGAAAGAGTGTAAAAGTCTGTAACACTCATTTACAAAAAGACTTAAGTAATTCCAAGTTTATATGTAAAGCTAAACAGGAAACTATACTTCCGGTTAATCCTCTGCTTTTCCTGCATTTATTTCACTTCTTTGCAAAGCTTCTACACCACATTCAGTCTCTTAATGTTCTGTATTAGATTTGGATAATGTTAGATACATTATGCACTGGAAATATAATATTTTGGGACTCAACTTACACTTCTGCTCCCTCCATCTTTACCTCCTTCCCTCCTCTTACACTTCTGCTCCCTCCATCTTTACCTCCTCCCCTCCTCTTACACTTCTGCTCCCTCCATCTTTACCTCCTTCCCTCCTCTTACACTTCTGCTCCCTCCATCTTTACCTCCTCCCCTCCTCTTACACTTCTGCTCCCTCCATCTTTACCTCCTCCCCTCCTCTTACACTTCTGCTCCCTCCATCTTTACCTCCTCCCCTCCTCTTACACTTCTGCTCCCTCCATCTTTACCTCCTCCCTCCTCTTACACTTCTGCTCCCTCCATCTTTACCTCCTCCCCTCCTCTTACACTTCTGCTCCCTCCATCTTTACCTCCTCCCCTCCTCTTACACTTCTGCTCCCTCCATCTTTACCTCCTCCCCTCCTCTTACACTTCTGCTCCCTCCATCTTTACCTCCTCCCCTCCTCTTACACTTCTGCTCCCTCCATCTTTACCTCCTCCCCTCCTCTTACACTTCTGCTCCCTCCATCTTTACCTCCTCCCCTCCTCTTACACTTCTGCTCCCTCCATCTTTACCTCCTCCCCTCCTCTTACACATCTGCTCCCTCCATCTTTACCTCCTCCCCTCCTCTTACACTTCTGCTCCCTCCATCTTTACCTCCTCCCCTCCTCTTACACTTCTGCTCCCTCCATCTTTACCTCCTCCCCTCCTCTTCCACGTCTGCTCCCTCCATCTTTACCTCCTCCCCTCCTCTTACACTTCTGCTCCCTCCATCTTTACCTCCTCCCCTCCTCTTACACTTCTGCTCCCTCCATCTTTACCTCCTCCCCTCCTCTTACACTTCTGCTCCCTCCATCTTTACCTCCTCCCCTCCTCTTGCACTTCTGCTCCCTCCATCTTTACCTCCTCCCCTCCTCTTACACTTCTGCTCCCTCCATCTTTACCTCCTCCCCTCCTCTTACACTTCTGCTCCCTCCATCTTTACCTCCTTCCTTCCTCTTACACTTCTGCTCCCTCCATCTTTACCTCCTCCCCTCCTCTTACACTTCTGCTCCCTCCATCTTTACCTCCTCCCCTCCTCTTACACTTCTGCTCCCTCCATCTTTACCTCCTCCCCTCCTCTTACACTTCTGCTCCCTCCATCTTTACCTCCTCCCCTCCTCTAACACTTCTGCTCCCTCCATCTTTACCTCCTCCCCTCCTCTTCCACTTCTGCTCCCTCCATCTTTACCTCCTCCCCACCTCTTACACTTCTGCTCCCTCCATCTTTACATCCTTCCTTCCTCTTACACTTCTGCTCCCTCCATCTTTACCTCCTCCCCTCCTCTTACACTTCAGCTCCCTCCATCTTTACCTCCTCCCCTCCTCTTACACTTCTGCTCCCTCCATCTTTACCTCCTCCCCTCCTCTTACACTTCTGCTCCCTCCATCTTTACCTCCTTCCTTCCTCTTACACTTCTGCTCCCTCCATCTTTACCTCCTCCCCTCCTCTTACACTTCTGCTCCCTCCATCTTTACCTCCTCCCCTCCTCTTCCACTTCTGCTCCCTCCATCTTTACCTCCTCCCCTCCTCTTACACTTCTGCTCCCTCCATCTTTACCTCCTCCCCTCCTCTTACACTTCTGCTCCCTCCATCTTTACCTCCTTCCCTCCTCTTACACTTCTGCTCCCTCCATCTTTACCTCCTCCCCTCCTCTTACACTTCTGCTCCCTCCATCTTTACCTCCTCCCCTCCTCTTACACTTCTGCTCCCTCCATCTTTACCTCCTCCCCTCCTCTTCCACGTCTGCTCCCTCCATCTTTACCTCCTCCCCTCCTCTTACACTTCTGCTCCCTCCATCTTTACCTCCTCCCCTCCTCTTACACTTCTGCTCCCTCCATCTTTACCTCCTCCCCTCCTCTTACACTTCTGCTCCCTCCATCTTTACCTCCTCCCCTCCTCTTACACTTCTGCTCCCTCCATCTTTACCTCCTCCCCTCCTCTTACACTTCTGCTCCCTCCATCTTTACCTCCTTCCTTCCTCTTACACTTCTGCTCCCTCCATCTTTACCTCCTTCCTTCCTCTTACACTTCTGCTCCCTCCATCTTTACCTCCTCCCCTCCTCTTACACTTCTGCTCCCTCCATCTTTACCTCCTCCCCTCCTCTTGCACTTCTGCTCCCTCCATCTTTACCTCCTCCCCTCCTCTTACACTTCTGCTCCCTCCATCTTTACCTCCTCCCCTCCTCTTACACTTCTGCTCCCTCCATCTTTACCTCCTTCCTTCCTCTTACACTTCTGCTCCCTCCATCTTTACCTCCTCCCCTCCTCTTACACTTCTGCTCCCTCCATCTTTACCTCCTCCCCTCCTCTTACACTTCTGCTCCCTCCATCTTTACCTCCTTCCTTCCTCTTACACTTCTGCTCCCTCCATCTTTACCTCCTCCCCTCCTCTTACACTTCTGCTCCCTCCATCTTTACCTCCTCCCCTTCTCTTACACTTCTGCTCCCTCCATCTTTACCTCCTTCCTTCCTCTTACACTTCTGCTCCCTCCATCTTTACCTCCTCCCCTCCTCTTACACTTCTGCTCCCTCCATCTTTACCTCCTCCCCTCCTCTTACACTTCTGCTCCCTCCATCTTTACCTCCTCCCCTCCTCTTACACTTCTGCTCCCTCCATCTTTACCTCCTCCCCTCCTCTTACACTTCTGCTCCCTTCATCTTTACCTCCTCCCCTCCTCTTACACTTCTGCTCCCTCCATCTTTACCTCCTCCCCTCCTCTTACACTTCTGCTCCCTCCATCTTTACCTCCTCCCCTCCTCTTACACTTCTGCTCCATCCATCTTTACCTCCTCCCCTCCGCTTACACTTCTGCTCCCTCCATCTTTACCTCCTCCCCTCCTCTTACACTTCTGCTCCCTCCATCTTTACCTCCTCCCCTCCTCTTACACTTCTGCTCCATCCATCTTTACCTCCTCCCCTCCTCTTACACTTCTGCTCCATCCATCTTTACCTCCTCCCCTCCTCTTACACTTCTGCTCCCTCCATCTTTACCTCCTCCCCTCCTCTTACACTTCTGCTCCCTCCATCTTTACCTCCTCCCCTCCTCTTACACTTCTGCTCCCTCCATCTTTACCTCCTCCCCTCCTCTTACACTTCTGCTCCCTCCATCTTTACCTCCTCCCCTCCTCTTACACTTCTGCTCCCTCCATCTTTACCTCCTCCCCTCCTCTTACACTTCTGCTCCCTCCATCTTTACCTCCTCCCCTCCTCTTGCAGTTCTGCTCCCTCCATCTTTACCTCCTCCCCTCCTCTTACACTTCTGCTCCCTCCATCTTTACTTCCTCCCCTCCTCTTACACTTCTGCTCCCTTCACCTTTACCTCCTCCCCTCCTCTTACACTTCTGCTCCCTCCATCTTTACTTCCTCCCCTCCTCTTACACTTCTGCTCCCTTCATCTTTACTTCCTCCCCTCCTCTTACACTTCTGCTCCCTCCATCTTTACCTCCTCCCCTCCTCTTACACTTCTGCTCCCTCCATCTTTACCTCCTCCCCTCCTCTTACACTTCTGCTCCCTTCATCTTTACCTCCTCCCCTCCTCTTACACTTCTGTTCCCTCCATCTTTACTTCCTCCCCTCCTCTTACACTTCTGCTCCCTCCATCTTTCCCTCCAATCATTCCATCCATTCATTCTCCTCCAGCCCATCATTTCTTCCATCCTTACCTCACCTCCATAGCCTCATTGTACCCCTTCACTACCTCCTTCCTTCCCCCCTTTAACCCCTTTATTCCATTCATCCTCCTTGCTTCCTTTAACCCTTTCACTCCCTCCATCCTTACCGCCTTTAACCCCTTCACTCCCTCCATCCTAACCTTCTTGCCTCCTTTAACGACTTCACTTCCTCCAAACTTTCCTCCTTACCTCCTTTAACCCCTTCACTCCCTCCACCCTTACCTCCTTGCCTCCTTTAGCCCCTTCACTTCCTCCACCCTTGCCTCCTATCCTCCTTTGACCTTTTGCTCCATCCTTCTTGCCCCTCCCCCCCCGTTTCTGGGGTCAGTGAGGACATTTAGTCAGGCCGTGCAACACAAATCCAGCTCTCGTCTCAGCTCCACTTTCGAACTGATCTATGGAATGGAATGCAATGCAATAATAATAATAATAATAATAATAATAATAATGCGGTTATAGATTCATGGGCGGGTTTTGTTGACCCAGATCCATGCTAATATTCTAAAACTAGACAGCTGACACAAACAGAAAAAAGCCCCTGTCTCATGGCATTCTTGTGTCTTTGATCGTCTGCTCTCAAATGCAGGAGAGTTTTGGATCTATTTTAGTTTTAGTTTTTAGATGATCATTTTGCAATTAATCAAAAAATGGAAATGCTACTTCCAGAGGTGTTGTCATGACTTGCCTTTACTCAATGTTTGAAGTACATACTTTCTACACAATACATATTGCTGAAATATTTTGATTCTGAGAAAAAAAACTAGAATCAAACCTACCGTAATTGAATATGTGGTATTAGATAATCTTCTGAGGTTTGTTTGATATAAAAAGCGGGCTACTTTTATTTTCACCTGTATTTTCTCTACTTTGACTTGAATCCTCTCTTGAAAACCAGCTTTTTTTGGTGAGTGGTTTAACATGCAGGTCAATAAAACAAATATATTGCCTTTCCTTGTACAGAATGATAGACATAACCCAATCACAATAATTAATATCCACTTCAATAACAGATCGGACAATAATTTTTAGGGGGGTCAGTATTCAGTGTGTGTACTGTTATTGTACTTTGACCTTTTTAATAGTTTTTTCTTTGTAGTTTGTTAACATTTGAGCTGTAAAGGATTGCATAATTAACAAATCTACAATATCAACACACTTTCACATCGTACATTTTTTTTTTGCGCTGTCCTTTTAGAAAAAACATTTTTTACTGGGATTTACTGATATTAAAAATATCTCAATTCAGAGATTGGTTGGTAGACAGAACTACCTCCATGTAGTTATCTACCTCAATTTTTTTTTACTGTCGCCCTCAGAGGCAACTGTTTACAAAAATAAATTGAATTGAATTGAATGTAAAAATCAATAGGACTTATGTTGGTTGAATACATTTTGAGGTTTGTGAGGTCTAGACGCGTGCGCCTCGATCCTGCTGTGGTCACCAGGGAGTCTAAAGCCCAACATGGAATTTCAATCATCTGACCCGCCTCTCTCTGGTACCACTAGGCCCTGATCTGTTGATCGGTTTCAATAAGGATAAGATAAAAACTGTTGAGAAATTTGGTGAAAAATAAAATGCAAGAGGCTTTACCAACATTTCTCTTCCAAACTGCCAAATCAATACAGAACTAAAATTAAATTTAGGATTAGCCTAGTAAAATTTGGGCCTGAACCAGGACTATCCCAGAATTTGAATAAACCAAGAATAAACCAGACCATACCCTGAATTAAACCAGGACTAAACAAGTAAACATGATAAGATATATGTTTTGAGATTTGAACGATGTGCCATGGGCCGGATCAGATTGTTTGGAGGACCTGATCCTGCCCGCGTGCCTTAAGTTAAACAGGCCTGGACTACACTCTGATTAGTCTTAATAAAGCATGAAGATTATTTATGATGAAAAAATGGTTTACTGAGAAAGATTCAGGCATAGTGACTACATTTCCGGTGAGTGTGTCGCGTTTTCAGAGCTGTTCGTTCTTAGAGCCTTTTACCGATTAATCCACGAATTATACACACTATTTACGCATCATATACACGAAAGTGAACGTTTGATTGCTCCTCAAACCGCTCACTTTTCAGTATTTCGTGGATTAAAAAGCCCTCCTCACTCTCTAGCTCCAGCCTGAACTAGCCTAGCGTAGCCTAGCCGCTAGCGTCATGGCTGGATCTACCTTTACCTGTTTGAGCTGTCATATGTCGAGTCAGAACCCTGGCTCCTTCTCTGATGATAGGTGCGTGAAGTGCAGTGTAGTGGTAGTTTTGGAGGCCAGGGTTACGGAGCTAGAAGCGCGGATCTGCTGTTTAGAGGAGCTTAAGTCCAGTTATAGTTCGGTTTTAGCGCGAGGGCTACCGGACCGCGCTACAGGGCGTAGCATTAGCATTAGCAGTAGCAGTAAGGCCGAGCTCAGCCCCTCAGCGTCTCCCGTGCAGCCGGGACTAGACCAGGAACAGAATAGGGACCAATTTGTGACAGTTCGGAGGGGACAAGGCGCTAAACGCCGAACCTTAGAGCGCCGTGAGCTTCACGTCTATAATAGGCGATCAGCGATCACACGCCAGCTGAACACACTAGAGAAACTCTTGTAATCGGGAGTTCTATTGTTAGAGACGTGAAGCTGCCAGCTGCTAGCGTTAGGTGTTACCCGGGGGCCAGAATGGGTGACATCGAAGGAAACCTTAGGATCTTAAAGCAGAGTAGGACCCGTTTCCGGCGAGTCGTGATTCACGCAGGCGGTAACGACGCCCGGCGGAGACAATCAGAGGTGCTCAAAGTTCAAGTAGCCGCGGTGTGTGACCTAGCGAAGTCGATGTCAGACACTTTAATATTTTCAGGTCCCCTGCCCAATCGGATCAATGCTGAATTGTACAGCCGTCTCTCAGCATTCAACAACTGGTTATCCAGATGGTGCCCTCAATACAACGTTGTCTTTATTGATAACTGGAGTGCGTTTTGGGGAAAGCCCGGGCTCATACGCAGGGATGGCATCCATCCGACTTCGGAGGGTACATCCCTATTAGTTCGGAATTTGACCGATAGTCTTAGTCGTGTTAAGTGACCATCTAGGGATGAGCCCCGGGCGCAGAGCAGCAGTTCAAGACGCTCCTCTGTCGCTGAACTCTCGCCCGCTCTGTCACATGTGAAGTGTTCAGATTCAAGACAGATAGAGACTGTGTGTGTCCCTCGTGTCCCTCGTGTCCCTCGTACAAATAATGCCAAAAAGTCACATCTCATAACTTAAGGAAAATAACAATCACAAATGACACAAATATACAAATGAATAAACACGTAAAATGTGGACTGCTAAACATTAGAGCAATTTCCTCCAAATCGCTCTTAGTTAATGAATTAATTAGTGACTATAACATAGATCTTCTAGCTCTAACTGAAACGTGGCTTCAACAAGACGACTACGTCAGACTAAATGAGTCCACCCCACCCACCCATGTTAACTTTCAGACCGCCAGGAGCACAGGCCGAGGTGGTGGTGTGGCAGTGATCTCCCACTCAAGCCTACTCATGAGCCCTAAAACTAACAATGCATTTCACTCATTTGAAAGCCTTATGCTGTCAATCACATGTCCAAATATGAAAAACCAAAAAGGAGTTTTGTTCATAGTTATCTACCGACCTCCTGGTCCCTATTCAGAGTTTTTAACAGAGTTTTCTGACTTTATATCAAACTTAGTGCTAGCCTGGGATAAAATAGTTATAGTTGGAGACTTTAATATCCACGTGAACATGAGTGATGACTCTCTCAGTAATGCCTTCAGCGCCTTGTTAGACAGCATTGGTTTCACTCAGAATGTAAATAAACCGACTCACACTCACAAGAACACTCTGGATCTTGTCCTAACGTATGGAACAGAGTTTAGTGACCTCATTGTCCTCCCTCAAAACCCTATATTGTCAGATCATTTCCTAATTACCTTTCAGTTTATTCTTAAAGATCATCCAGTCCCACAAAATAAAGTTATAATGAAAAGGACAATATCTGAAAAATCTATCTCAAAATTCAAAGAAATAATAGAGCCAATATTCAGTGACATGTCATGTGATCATGTCATGTGATCATGTCATGTGATCGTGTCATGTGATCATGTCATGTGATCATGTCATGTGATCACGTCATGTGATCCTGCTGAGAACAGCTTTAGTCCCAGTTTAAGTGATCAATGTGTCGACTTGACCATGAATTCTCTGAAGTCTGCTCTTGACGTTGTCGCGCCGTTAAAATAGAAGGTCATTAGGCCAAAGCGCGCCTCCCCATGGTACAACCAAGAACTGCGTTCACATAAACAGAGAGTTAGAAAGTTAGAGGGATTATTTCGTCGCTCTCACACAGAAGAATCCCTAAAAGCATGGAAAAGTTGCCTGCTGTCCTATAAGCAGGCTCTGCGTAAGGCCCAAACCAGATATTATTCAAATATAATAGAAGTCAACAAAAGTAACACTAAATTCCTTTTCAGCGCTGTAGCTAGGCTAACAAACTGTCACAGCAGTAGAGCCCTCAATCCCAGCTACACTTAGCTCTGATGATTTCCTCCTATTTTTTAACAATAAAATAAAAACAATCAGAGATAAATTAGATGAAATTACCCCCGCTATTAGCCCTGAACTAGCCCAAGCTGTAAATCTAACGTCCCATATAAATCCACCTGTAAACTTAGAAAGGTTCACAGCTGTTGATCAAGCAGAGATAACTTCAGCCATTATGTCCTCTAAAAGCTCCACTTGTGTCCTAGACCCCATTCCAAGCTCCTCAAAGACATTCTCCCCCTAATTATAGACCCTATTCTTAATATAATAAATACTTCACTCGAAAGTGGCTATGTTCCACAGTCCTTCAAACATGACGTCATTAAACCTCTTCTGAAAAAGCCTAATCTAGATCCCGACCTATTGGTAAACTACAGACCTATTTCAAATCTTCCCTTTGTCTCTAAAATCCTTGAAAAAGTTGTAGTAAAACAGCTTTGTCGCCACCTGCAGGACAATAACTTATTTGAAGTTTTCCAGTCAGGGTTCAGAGCCCACCACAGCACTGAAACTGCACTAGTTAAAGTCACAAATGATTTGTTATTAGCCGCTGACGATGGACTGGTCTCAGTCCTGGTTCTGTTGGACCTCAGCGCAGCGTTTGACACCATCGACCACAACATTCTACTGCAGAGGTTAGAATGTGATGTAGGTGTCGGAGGAACAGCCCTCAGCTGGTTTAAATCCTATCTATCTGATAGGTTCCAATTTGTTAATGTAAACCAGAGCTCCTCACCAAGCTCTAAAGTAATTTACGGTGTGCCACAGGGTTCGGTACTCGGTCCAATTCTGTTTACTCTTTATGTGCTGCCATTAGGCAACATTATCAGAAAGCATGGCATTAACTTCCACTGCTATGCAGACGACACTCAGCTGTATTTACCAATGAAACCTGATCAGAGCGATCAAGTAGACAGACTTAGTACTTGTGTGAAGGAGATAAAAACCTGGATGACACTAAACTACCTGCTTCTTAACCCTGAAAAAACCGAGGTCATTGTGCTTGGCCCTAAGCATCTACGAGACGCTCTATCTGAGCAGATAGCCACACTGGACAATGTTAGTGTAGCCTCCAGTTCTACTGTAAGAAATCTTGGAGTCTTATTTGACCAGGAACTCTCATTTAAAGCTCATATAAATCAAGCTTGTAAAACAGCCTATTTCCATTTGCGCAACAAGAGCCAAAATCAGAAGAATCCTGCCTAAAAGCGATGCCGAAAAACTTATCCATGCATTTGTAACGACTAGATTAGACTACTGTAACTCCCTGCTTGCAGAGTGTCCTAAAAGCTCCATAAAAAGCTTTCAACTGGTTCAAAATGCAGCAGCAAGATTACTAACAGGAACTAAAAGAAGAGAGCACATTACGCCAGTGCTGAAGTCTCTTCACTGGCTCCTGTCGAGTTTAGAATCAAATTTAAAATTCTACTCCTGACCTACAAAGCCATAAATGACATGGCCCCATCCTACCTCAAAGATGCTATAGAACCATATCATCCAAACAGAGCTCTTCGCTCTCAGAATGCTGGCCTTCTGGTGGTGCCAAGAGTCTCTAAAAGTACTGTAGGAGGTAGAGCGTTTAGCTACCAAGCTCCTGTGTTATGGAATCAGCTCCCGACCCATGTTAAATATGCTGACACAGTCTCTTCATTTAAGTCCAGGCTTAAAACGTTCCTCTTCGAAATCACTTATGGTCAGACTAGTTAGGAACAGAAACATAAACCCACAGCTTTAGCTACGCTGCCCTAGGAGTAACTATGCTGGGGGAAGTATGACAGCTTGAGCACTATCCTCTTCTTCTGACTACTTATGCTATCAAACAATATTTATTTTTTAATTCCACTTGCAAACTGTTCACCGCCTTCTTTTTCTTTCTCTCACTCCTGAGGACCTGTGGACCCAGATGTCCCTCTCCTGGTGAAGTGGTCCCTGTCCTGTGTGGACGGTCCCTCATCTGCCTGAGGAGTGGGTCCAGCTCGCCTCCGAAGGTCCCTCATCTGCCTGAAGAGTGGGTCCCGCTCGACTCAGTCGGTCCCTCATCTGCCTGAAGAGTGGGTCCAGCTCGACTCAGACGGTCCCTCATCTGCCTGAAGAGTGGGTCCAGCTCCAGTCTCCTTGTGTCCGTCTGTCCGTCTGTGAGAGTCGGATCTCTCCTTCACTGGAACTCCTCCAGGTTTCTACGCTTTTTTCCCAAAGAGGTTTTTTTTGTAGTTTTTCCTGGCCGAGAAGGAGAGTCTAAGGACAGAGGACCCTGGGACATCGTCCCTCGCCACCACAGACATTGTCTGACTTCATCGCCACCACAGACATTGTCTGACTCCATCGCCACCACAGACATTGTTGATTCATTTCTCCCTGTGGCCCTCAGAGGCAACTGTTGTTGTGATTTTGGGCCTTAGAAAAATAAATTGATTTGATTTTGATTTGACTTAATTAAGGAGATTAAATATGAATGAAGTAGTTACTAAACCTGAATTATTCTTAATAAACTATTAGTTCATTATGACGTTTTTCTTTATAGCTTTATTAAGGCACTTAAAAACATGGTTATTATAAAGTATTACATTATTCTTTGTTACGTGTTTATTCAGTCTACCCTCATCATAGTTTTATGTGTTGTTGTTTTGTGTTCTATTGTCTGTTTATTACTGTCTGTGAAGCACCTTGAACACAGTTTAGGCTACTGGATGGTGTAACAAACTTGCAAAATGCCCCATATTAATACAAATATATATTTCCCATTAATTTGTATTTGTATTGTGTATTGTGTATTGTGTATTTGCTCTCAAGCAGCAGTCTATTTATACTGTAACTGTTTATTTTGGGTAATTCCTGCAATGGATGGCACCAATATGGCACCTCCCCAGTCGAGTCCATCCTCTCCTCCTCCATCACTGTGTGATACACTGGAGCCACAGCCAGGGACAAACAGAGACTACAGCACCCTATATATATATATATATATATATATACATATATATATATATATATATATATATATATATATATATATATATATATATCAGTTATTATTAATTGTTTCATGTTGCACCTTAACACCGAAGCAAGTTTCTAGTTTGTGAATTTTATTAATTGACAGTAAAACGTTTTCTGACCCTGATTCTGAGTGAGCTGGTTCAATCATATGTAATTAAATGGCCAAATGAGTGTGAATGAGAGTTTCCATGGATTTCAGTCACGAGACTTATTTGTTGTCACATGCTGAAGACGTCCTGAAACAAACAGCTTAGCCTTAGTCTGGAGTGATTTCTGTAAGTCCACTGGTCCCTCCTGACCACAGTAATACATTTCTGGACAAATGGGGTCTTTCGATGTCACAGAAAAGGAATCTTTTGTTTTGAGACTTTCAGCCCACAGTGAACATGCAGCTTTCATCCTCAAGATGGCAGAAGTGTGTGACGTCACTTTAGACCCATTCATTTTTGTATTAGAAAATCAATATTATGAATGGAATGTCATTAGAGTAAAAAAAAAAAAAAAATCAATTAGGCCTGGTCTCCAGGATGGTGTACCTCTGACACTGTATTCAAAAGACAATACACATTGTTCAGCATTGTATCATTTATTTCAGGGAAGAGTTGATTTTTATAATGCATGCGATGGAGGTGGACTTGCACAGACGCCATTCTGCTGCCCCCTCACCAGTGAACATCCAGGGAAGGGACATTGAGAGAGTGACTCATACAAGTACCTGGGTGTTCAACTGAACCACAAACTGGACTGGACTCATAACACAGACTGTACAGGAAGAGCCAGAGTCGGCTCTACCTCCTGAGGAGACTCAGGTCTTTTGGAGTGACAGGGCCACTCCTGAAGACCTTCTACGACTCTGTGGCGGCATCAGCTCCTGTAGGTGTGGTCTGCTGGAGCAGCAGCATCACAGAGAGGGAGAGGAAGAAGCTGGACAAAGCTCCGTCCTGGGCTGTGCTCTGGACTCGGTGCAGGAGGTGGGGGACAGAAGGGTCCTGGCTAAACTCACATCTATGCTGGACCATGAGTGTCGCCCCCTGCAGGACACTCTGGAGAGCAGCTTCAGTGACAGACTGATCCACCCTCGCTGTGTGAAGGAAAGGTTTCACAGGTCTTTCCTTCTGCTGCTGTCAGACTTTATAACAAACACTGTTAGTCCTGAACATGTGTCATTCTGCAATACTGTTATATTCATGTGCAATACTGTCATAATGTCAATCATCCTGGTGCAATATTTTCTATCCATTATAACAGCTGTAGATTATAGAGTTTTTTTAATAAGATTAATTTACTATTATCATATATCTGTGCCTAATCTGTGTTGCAACACTGGAATTTCTCAATTGAGAGACAAAAAAAGGTTATCTTATCTCATTTTATCTGATCATTATGTATCATGGAAAAGTGGTTCTGAACCATTATTTCCTTGGAGCCTCTGTTGCGTTAAAAGGGGACTTGCCGGGGTGCCCCAGTCCAAAATTGTGAACCCCCATAAAAAGATAGATAATAGCAAGATAAATAAATCACATTATAAAAATGATTGCTAACATATTAAGCATTTATTGTTAGTTTCCTCACAGTGTTAATGTTCCCATACCAATTTTCTAATCATTTGATAGGCTTTTTTACCCTTTAATTTGCGCAAATGATCACTTTGGTGATTGCACCATCTGACCAGACAAAGTTGTGGGAGCACCCTGTAATCTCTGATGCCCCCCTCACGGTCCCTGCCCCCTGGGTCAGGAACCACTGTTCTAGACCACAACAATAACAGGAATAAATGCTTATTAATTCATCTGAAACCAACTTAAAGTGCATATTACATTCCATGTGTTTCTATTTGGTGGATTAGCACATGGTGTCAAATAACTATCCTGGTTTGTCCTAATCTCTCATCATTCTGAAATGCTACTTCTCCAATCCCTATTCTGCCACACCCACCACTTTGCATTGGTGGCTATGCGTTGTGGGTTTGTTTTGGTGCAACATTTTTTGGTTCAACATTTGTGGATCATAAATTTGTAGATTTCTTCCAAAAACAGTGAATTTCAGTGAACACAAAATAAACAAAAACGAGACAAAAAAATATACACATTCGTGGATGTCTTTGGCTGTTGGAGGATGGGGGGCATTTCTGACCCTGGTCCCAGACTAGGGTTCAAGAGGATAGGTCGGGGGGGAAGGGGCTGTCTGGACACCATGTTGACCTCATTGACCACCGCTCGACCAGACACACAGCAGCGACTGAGTCTCCCGATCAATATGTAACCAAGGACCAGCAAGAAAACCTGGTGTGGGGGATGAGAACGAGTGCAGAGGAAACACAAGGAAGGAGCCTGTTTGAATGGTCACGAGATGTTGACGTCAAAGTAATCAAATACTGAGTTTACAGATGGTAATGTAGGTTGGGTTCAGGTAACATCACAACATATACTTTAAAATTGAAAAGGAGTCAGGTTAAACTTCTTTTGGAGAATTTGCTGTCAGATTGCAATCTTTTGACCTGGTTGATGGTTCATATCTCTGTAATAATTGGGACTATACATGAAAGAAAGACTGACATGTGAGCGCAACCTATAAAATAAGTACATTCGTTGTTGTCATTTGGTTTGCAAGAGTTCCTTAGTTTGGGTTGCCGCACATTGAACGACTAAAACCAACTGTTCTTCAAAATATGGAGCTAATTCGTGTCTCAGTCTTGTTAATTATAGTGCGTTATTTACAGGCAAGGCAAAACAAGCTTATTTGTAGCGCACAATTTGTACACAAGGCAATTCAAAGTGCTTCACACAACAGAAAAAAAATATTTTTTGCGTTAAAATTACAAAGACATGACAGAAATCACAAAACTATTCTATTCATTCAGTTCAACAATTTGAAAATGGAATGGAAATGGACAATGGAAAACCAAATCTATTGGACCACGCTGGCAGACACTCTTTTAAGCTTCTCTTTTGAGATGTAAACATATCTTCCCACTGTTCATCTGTTCAAGTATTTTATCAGAATCAGATTCAGAAATGGTTTATTGCCATTGTCAATGAACAGAATTCACAAATTCGCGAATTTTGTGCATCGTTACATCCCTCTTACTAGGGTCAGGAACAGTCACAAAACAAAACACAAAACATTAAAGGTTCACTATGTAGCTTTTCTGGTGGAATCCTTGTTTCCAGTGAGATGTCCCACAGTATGGCATTTCTCCACTAAGACAAGTAGGTGACTCCACCAGGCCAAGCTACAGGCCTGTTTTTCAACGTTAGCAAAATAATAAATAAAAGAATACACCTCTAATTGAAGAAATATAAGCTATAACGTCTCCATGGAGACAAGCAGGTGGCAGGCCGTCCTCCCAAAAACTTACGAAGTGCACATTTAAAAAGTCACTTAACTTAAAAAGTGCTTACTGCTTTTTAGCGCTGTTATATTTTAGGTAAATATAAGGGCAATATAATGATTCACACCAAAATCCAAAAAAACAAACAAAAGTAGAGTCGTGAGTTTGAATCAGACAGTTAACTGCATGTCCTCCCTTCTCTCTCATCCCCATTTCACACTGACCTTTCTTGTCTAACAAAGCCTACGGGCAAAAGAAATCTTTTAAAAAAGAAAATTTTCACCAAAACCACAAACGGTTGCATGCAAATTATACTGTATTCAAAGCACAACTTCTGGCTGCCCTGAGGCAGTTTCACAGAATTCTGGCCGCCATTCTGCGCCAATGACATCTCCACTCAACCGGGGTGAAGTGTTGTTTCCCAAGAAACGACACTTCAACAAGCTAGCAATTGAAATGGAGGGTTCAGTATGTCAAAATGAGAACTTAAACATTTTACAATGTTCTTTTACAATCCATTTTACCACATCTTCAAATTACCAGTCACTGAACAGCCTTTTAAAAGTGGTGCTGGTAAAGTGGTAGCAAAGTCAATGTAGCGCCATCCCCGCACATAATCATTATGAGAAAATCAATTCATGGTTTCAGATCATCAATACACTAGTATGGAGAGAGATCAATAGTTATTAATGTGTGCCTGCAGACATTGTGTCATGCATCTGATCCGTCCGAGTCCTCTCCGAGCAATAGGATAATCAGAAGGTTCAGAAGGTTCAGAAGGGGGAAGTTTGAGCAGCAAAGAAAATCATGTGCTAGAAAAGACGTGATCCGTGTCAAAGGTTAAAGGAGACATACTTAGATAAATCTGTTTTGTTATGGTATCTAAAACTGGTTGATGATAAAAAAAAACTGGACCCATCGAGTTTCTATTCAAAACTTCAGAACTGATTCTCTGCTGTTGACCCCATGTAACCTTTGTGAGTGAACTGCAGGCCACAAACCAAGAGCGCGAACAAAACCAACTCCATACTTTAATTTGGCAAGCCTGGACACAGGACAAAAAAAAACTGCTTTAAATCTTCCATCACCTGACACAAAGTTCCCAAATGCTGGTCAATTAACATTGCTGGAACAAATTGTCTTAATGATGTCACGATGCGCTTTGGTTTGGGTCACGAGGACGTATAGCTTCGGCAGCGCCATGTCAGCAAGTGCCGCTTATAATGTGACTTTCGCCCGCCAACATGCATGAAAACGAGGAACGGGAGCAGAGGCGAGGACAACAGATAGAGAGAAGAAGGGGGCCAAATCCGGAGGAGTGGAGGAGGGGTGTCTGCTCCCATGAAGCACTCTGAAGGGGGGAGGGAAGGAGGAGAGAGAGAGAGAGAGAGAGAGAGAGAGAGAGAGAGAGAGAGAGGGAGCAAGAGAGGCAGACAAACCCGTAGTGCACAATATTCATTCAATCTGACACAGCTTGCTTGTCCTGGTTTGCACTCGTCTCTCGCTGGCTCCTCTGTTCCATTTGTACCAGACAGTTCTGCAGTTCGTAGCCTCCGCGGAAGGACACCATGGGCTAGGAAGCAAGGGAGGAAAGACAGAAAGAAAGAAAGAAAGAAAGAAAGAAGGAGGTGAAGGAGTGCGAGAAGTGATAAAGGATGGAGTAGTAGACAGAATAGGTTTTGTTGCAAGGGTGTAGTCAAGGCTATGCGGATGGAAGAAGGCATGGAAAAAGGTAAGTCTATGCTTTTGGATGCAGTAGATCTTTGCTAACACTTTGTAATTGCACATTTTGGTCATGCTAATTTAGTTTGCAGATTGCAAAAAAAAGGCTAGATCGCATGCGTGCAACCTTTTTGTGATTTTTTTGTTTTGCCGGTAGACAGTGGACACTAATGCAATGTGACAGGGTGTCAGCAGATGTTTGCCCACTTACTTACAGGCATGATGCAACCCCATAGCAGGAACACCCAGGGAGGCAGCCGGCGGAGCGGAGGCAGCCAGGAAGTGCTCCTAGCATGTGGGGGCTTCCATGCACGCAGGCACAGCTAGCGGTTTCATTCAGAACCAGGATGCGTGTGTGTGTGTGTGTGAAAGAGGCGTAGCGTGTTGGTATATGGTGTTTAATGAGCCAGGCGTAACAAATTTGCTGTTTTCTTCAACCCGGTAAACTGTCAGACGGTTTCTTCTGGTTCAGTTCAAAGTATCCAGCGGAAGGATTAGCCTTTTGTGCATGTTTTAGATACTACAAGGTTGCGTATGTGGCTTGTGTGTAGACAGATAAACTGGTGAATGACAATAAGGGAGAATTATTGATCCAGTCTGGGCAGGTAGTAGCAGCGGCAGACTGGTCACACAGCCAGGAGCAGCAGCAGCAGCAGCAGCAGCAGCAGCAGCAGGAGAAGCAGACAGGGGGGAAGGGACATCACCATTTTCATTACTTCTGACATGACCTATGAGCCAATCCATCCACATCGATCAGATGACCGCGCTCGCTCTTTCAGAAAAGCAGCGGCTACTCGCCCCTGCTCCTCATTCCTCCTCAGAAGTTTTGTGCTTACGGTACATTTTTCTCGCTGATGTTGTCAAGACAGGGAGGAAACACCTTGAATGTCTTGCTGAGTGGGAGAAGAAATACTATTAGCCTATGTACGGTTGTGTTTCATTCATACAAAACTCCACATGCAACTGATTTGAACCTGTGTTTTTGGGCTTGTTGTAGAGTTTAGAAAGCATTTGCCAAATACCAAAGGTGCCAGCTTAAATAAATTCACGTCACTTACATTGAAGACCCTAACACAACACCAATCTTAAACTGGATTGGGTCTTGCCAGAGAATACTTCAGCACCAAAAGCTATGAGTGTCCTCTTATGGCAACACAACAAGAAACTTTTAACCGACCATCAAAAAACATTTGAAATCCCCTATTTTAATCATTCAAACTGCATAAGTGAATGTTAGCTATTGAGTGTAATGAAGCTAGCAGCCACATGTTAAGTTTGAGCTTCTAGAAAGACTTAAATAGATTAATTTCCTTTCTTGTGGAATAGCATACTACAAAACATACAAAATGTAATTATTTTGTGTGATGCATTGATTGCAATTTTAAATATATTTTGTTAGCGCTCCCATTAGCACGCAAGCTCTTAAGCTATAACAACATCAAACTGAATCCGAACCCTTTGGAAAATAGGATATTGGTTGCCACAAGCAAACCTAGTGTTGTGTGATATTACAGGGTAAAGTTAGCCTAGTATTATAAGTATATAAATGATTCCAAAAGTGTTCTATAATGCCAAGAGTCTTTGTAATATGCCACTTCTATAGGCTGCTACAAAGTCTCTGTGTAAGTGCAAGTTTCCATATTGACCTGATCACAACTTGGACATGTGATGAACAATAGCAGAGCCCAACACGGCGCCTTTGGAACCTTTTGCTTGCTAACTGTCATTGTAAACCCTGCAGTGTGTGACCCGCTGCAGAAACAGGTCTTCTCTTACCTACAAAGTGCTATTTGAGGCTTTCACCTTTGCCAGGAGCTGCGGTAACTTTTGCGCGCCACTCTCACCCTAATGGCGTTCCGAGCCTCCCGTGAACTTATTGACCGCTGGGGGGGTCACGGGTTCAAGTCCCAGGTGGGGGGAGGGGTGGCATGCCTGCGAGGAGTGGGCGAGCGAAGGGAAGTGTAAGGGAGGGAGCGAGCGAGGAAGACACGCTCAGCTCGTTCGCTCAGTCACTTCTCAGACCTCTGTGTGTGTCCGTACCAAGCCCCCGGAAGCCAAGATGGCCGCCATTGAAACCTATGGAGCTGCTCATTGGCGCATGGTTCCAAAAAAGTTTTTTAGTTCCGCATTACTTCCTGAATACTGTCTCATTTACGCCCACTTTTGTGACGTCATCGCCGTAAGGCTTTGGCGTCGGGAGCGTGCACGTCACAGCAGCGTGAAAGACTGAGAACAGTCAACACGGACTTTTGGAATGATTCGGCTTGAAATAGTCTGTTTACGTAACGTATAATGCTGGATTGTTATATCCAAATATAAATATCATGTTGTAAAGGTCTGATATTTAAGAGAATTATAAAGAAGTGTTAAGATAAAAAGTCTGGTTTAATGACAATACATTACATTTAGAGGTGTAATAACGTCCTCATCATTTTCTGTAGTTTTTGCTTTGGGTATTTATTTTGTTATTAACTTTCAGTTATTTATTTACATATGATTTGGCCAATATGCTTTTTGAATCAAATGAGAAGAAATATAAAATATAATCATCAATTCTGTCACATAATTGAGTTAAGCAGTATTTAATTATATTCACTTTTTCCTTTTGTGTCGTTTTTGTATCATGTCAATCTTTAATAAATACAAAACACATTTGTTTATTAATGTATCTAATAAGAATGAACATGAATGAACTTGTTCAATAAATGCAAATCTGATTATAACTACAAATGATAAATTGATTTTAGCCACAGTTTTAGTTGAGTTTTAAAGCTCCAATGAGTTTTAAAGCTACAATGTGGGAGTCCCTTGTGTACTGTTCATTATTATTATCATCATTAATAGAATCAGAAAAGGTTTATTCCATTGTCAAAGAACAGAATTCACAAACAGTGGAACTTGCTTTGGTGATTCAGTGCAACATAAAAATAGTAACAATGATAAAACAACCTGTATAAGTCAAATAGAACAAACTGAATAAGATAAGATAATCCTTTATTGTCCACACATGGGGAAATTTCCTTGTTGCAACACAGTAGATACAGAGGAAAAGGACAGATAACTTATAGGAAGTTTAAAAAACACTCTTAATAGATCGATCTTAATAGAAGAACTCGTATAACAAAAACTCCTATAGACAGAACCTCTCATACCTTAATAAGGAATGGAGGGGGAAAATAAAGATAAAGATAAAATAAAAACAGCGTAAGACAAAATAATACTAATAATAATGGTAAAATAAACACTCTTTTTACATCAGTTATATGCACATGAATGTGACATTATTGCGTTAAATACTGAATATCTCAGTATTTAACAAGACTTTGTTTCCATGGCTACGCAGTCTTCTGTACTTCAGTAACTCCTCCGTTCAGCTCCATCGTTTGACTGAGACAAACAGAACATGTCACAGCTTTAGATTATACAAGTCATATAACATACACTTCATATGTTTTAGATTATACAAGTCATATAACATACACTTCATATGTATTAGATTTATACAAGTCATATAACATACACTTCATATGTATTAGATTTATACAAGTCATATAACATACACTTCATATGTATTAGATTTATACAAGTCATATAACATACACTTCATATGTATTAGATTTATACAAGTCATATAACATACACTTCATATGTTTTAGATTATACAAGTCATATAACACACACTTCATATGTATTAGATTTATACAAGTCATAGAACATTTTTTTTGTCCTGAAGCTGCTTCACAGACACATGTGACACAGCAGTGGCTCTTTTGAAGAACAATTATCATTTAGTTTTTTTGGTCATAACAAAACAGACATTTTATAAATTCAAAGTACTGATTCTACACTGTTTACTTTTAGTCGAGACACAAGTTATTATTAAAATACCTTTTGCTTTGGAGTCGTCAGGAGTTTACTTGAGATCACTCTGTGTCTGCAGTGACCTGTAGTGACCTGTAGTGACCTGTAGTGACCTGTAGTGACCTGCAGTGACCTGTAGAGCTCTGGACAGCACAGACAGAGACTAAACTCACTGGTCAGCACTCTGAAGATGAGAAAGATACTCATTAGAACATTGATATATTATGCACATTTAACAGAGTTAAATGGAATATGTTATTGACAGATTTACATTTCGCTCTGTAACACAAAAGTTCCTCTTTTCACATTAATTTTTAAAGCTAGAACCAAAAGTCATTTACTTATGCATAAGTTTAAACCTTAGAAGTTAGAACATGTTTGCTAAATCTCTACATATTCCATGGAAGTAAATCCATGACATTCCTATAGAAAACAAGCGTGTGCTTTGCTGTTTAAACACAGCACACGGCATTATTAAATGGGTAATAAAACCTTAAATGTGGTCTCAGCCCCTGTAAGTACAGCACTGTCACTTTTACATACGTTTACATTTATATTTGTAAGATATGACCCATTTCAGCAGGTTATATTTGAATTATTGGTAGTTTTTTATAGCACATAATACAAATATCACTTTATTTCCCTTCTTTCTCTAGTTTTCCTTGATCTGTGCATAACCTCTTGTCTAATAGAACATTTAGTAAGAGAAATAATTAGTTATTTATTTGCAGAAGCACGAGCCATCACGACGTGTTGTTGCATCTTTGTGTAGCTAAACTTTAGCTTACGTTAGCTCGTGTTAGCTTGTGTTAACTTGTGTTAACTTGTGTTAACTGTGTAATCGTTGTTTTACACTTCATATGGAACAATGTGTGAAACGTGAGGAATGACATACAAACACAACTTACGTGTATCGTGGTCTCGTCTCGTCTCTTTCCTCTGTTTGTGTTTAGTTTCCGTCACGTGTTCTCCTGAGGCTCGTTCATGAGGGTCACGTGCGCGCTCGGTGCGCGTACACCGTTCACCGGAAGGTTAAAAATGTATTTTTAAAGTATTTTAGAAACAGTTGAAGAGTGAAATTCCTTCTATTTTATTTTTAGACTAAAAACAATTTAGAATGTTTGGTCATTTTAGAGGCCGAACTCCTGAAATGGTCAAACCAAAAGGCTGCATTCTGCGAAGTGGCCACTACTCAATTTGGAGCCAGAGGCAGAGGGGGCGTGGCCTATCCAGATAATATAATACATCCATGGTCCGTACCCTCCCCCAGCAGCTAGCACAGCGTGTCCTCAACATGCAGAAACACCGCAATCACACTCAACTTCCAATTGGTATTTAAAACGCACTGATGAATCATTATAACTCATGGCTAAATTATTATGATAATAGTTTAATCTGAATTAGCATAATATCATAGCTGCGTATTCACTTTACAACATGCTATATGTAGGCAATATATGATCAAGATTCCAATTTGAGCAGTTATTTAAAGTACACACACACACTTTCACCTGATTTTTCCTGATCATTTTAGTCATTTCAGTGCTCATGTCACCGGTGCGCAGCTGACCAACTTTAATGCCAACAGCCATTGTTTTTTGCTTAGTTAAAATTTTGCTAGTGATTTCAGTATTTTGAATTCAGGACAGCGTGTTTTTTACGGGTCTACTCTGCATATTATTTTAAACTATACATTAAAAAAACAAAAACATTCCAAGGTGCTCAACATAAACTGTCCGGATGATATGCAAGGTTAGCACATGTAAACAGCCCTGACAGAGCATTCATCACAGCGCTGCAAGCTAAACCCCGCGTGCTACCTGGAGCTAGCTAGCGCCGAGGTCAGCCGTGTTAAGTGTATATTTTGGCTGCTGCTACCTGCGCTGTCTGGCTGCTCTGCATTTGCATGACTGCGTGTCTGGAAATGTGAATGAAAGCGGGGCGCATGTGAGACGGAGGAGAGCGTTTCATTGTGCGTGTGTCATCGCGGTGTCAGAGCCCTGGAGTTATCATGGGAGCACAGGGGCGGAGCTAAGGCCTATTCAGAAGAAATACACAAGGCCTAATTTATCAAGAACAAATCCAATGTTTTATAAGACATATGGTTCCAGGCGGAGACAATGAATATTTAGTTTTCACTACGTTGAACACCTTAGCCTCATTACTTATGTAGGATGTAACTGGGAATAGTCTACCAGTGGGGGGCGCTGGGGATGTACCAGTATCTGCTGGTGCATTGAAAAGGGAAGTTTGTATGAAGCTCAAAAACATGCTAAGTTTTGTACTGAACACAATTTGAGTGCTGATATGGAATTTTGCATTCTTTAGATTCACTAAGACTTTAGAAGAAACAAAACACTTGTGTTGTGGAGAAGAATACAAGATTTAGTTAGGGAAAAATGGTGATGATTTAGAAATGATGACGTTTCAAACGACTTGATTGAAACTGCAGTAAACATGGCTTTTTAGCACACAAGCTAGAAGTGGGCTTTCATATTTTTGCTGTAGATGATGCGCCTGTTGCATTTAGTTACAGTGATTGGAATAATGAAGTGTCTTGCTTAGGGGTACAACATTAGAAACGATATAAGTACGTTTATAGTGTTTTAAAGCGCTCACTTGCCGTCTCGTTGTCAGGTGACACAACATAGTGTCGCTGAAAGATTGTCACTTCCCCTGTGAAACATAGGGTTAACGCTTCAAACTTCTGACATTGGGTCCTTGAGCATGACATTTCCTGCCAAAAGTATAGAATTCCAAATGACCAAAAGCAGCTACTGTGGTGGTTAAACTTTTCATACAACTTTAACATACCAAAAACAGGGAAACGCTTTTCACATTCTGAGGCAAAATTACGAAAAGAATATCTTTAGCATTCCAAACTAGCTCCTCGCCTCTCTTTGAACAGCGATCATATCTGACCACACACTCACTCTTCAATGCGCGCACACACCGCCGCTTTTTCATAGGAAACAAGAGCGGCTGACCTTTGACCTTTACCATTCATCCTGTCTGGAAAATACCAAGCCTGGAATCGATCAACACCCCAGACAGCACCCCCACCCTTCAGGCCTCTTATTCTACGCATTCACCCTTGACTCCCCCCCCCAGCGCGCACCGCCATTATCGCAGACCTTATGCACAAGCAGGCTCCTCCAACCCTAACCCTTGTTATTACCGGGATCAAACTTAGTAATTGAAATCTGTTAGCCGTTAGCCTAGCGTGTCAGCCGAATTAGTATAACAGTGAGAGACATTGGAGTAATTCTAATCAGTGACGTTGAGTAAAATGAGGTTTTGAAGAAATGTCTGCATATTGTAACATTTTTTTAATAGCTTAGTGGCAAGACTGGTGAGCATTTTAAAAGACGTCATGCCTCACCACTTGATGTCATTAGGTGGTGCAGTCCTCAGTGTTTTTAAAGTTTATACACACATTTGTTGTCATTTTACCACTTAAATTGCTTTCAAGTAACATGTTATTACAGCTTGTACCAGCGCTTATCCAAAAACACTTGAATACTGATAGAACTTGTAGGTTGGTAATCCACATCACTCCAGTATGTGCTAAACCACCATTACACAGACTTCTTTAGATTGTGCTTCTGAGGGCCAGTCATAAGAGAACAAAACCCCAGCTTGGGTCCCAAAAGAATTGGGGGCCCCGACGCTGATTTATCATTTTGAGAACCAATTAGTCATTACTAGTACCAATCGTTTGTAACATTTTTTTTTTTGTGATTCTTTGCTTTAGATTGTGACCTGTGTCAACTATCTACACGATGCCAACAAGACTACACATTGGTAAGTGCAGATTTGGGTGATTTTGTCGACTTTGACTCAGAATATATCGTAGCAATGTCAGTTTCAATTGTATATCTCTGAAAATGGTCCAGTTGTAATGAAATAAACATCTTAATTAGTAGATTGGGCATTTTCTGTCACCACATTAAAGGCCCTGTGTAAACTTCCCAATTTTGTTGTTTGCTTCCACTGCAGAGTCTTATAACAACGTCTCTGATTGGATTCAATTGTCTGTCCCTAACAATTGCTTCTTTGTATTTCTCGTCCAACAAAATGCCATTTTAGTCAATATCAACCAGTTATTCTTTACAAAAATAGTTGCTTTTACAATATACTCTATGGCGTAAGAGGCATTTTCCTGAACTTTAAGATTCAAAAGTCAGGAACAGGCCCTTTTAAAGCTCAAATTTCGACAAATCTATCAGAAACAGTTTTTCTTCCCAAAATGTATCTGAAATCAGTGTGTAGATTTAGACTGTAGATTTAAGAGGACCCTGTGTAAATAGATTTTTGAGAGTCAGGCAAATGTTTTATGCAAAGGATATATATATATATATATATATATATATATATATATATATATATATATAAAGCTTGCTAAAATCAAATCGTATTAAATACAATATATTCATGATTTCAAACTAACACATTCTGATCTGATTGTTGCAGCAACGGAAGGACCTGCTCCTGTCCAGTCCTGTCCCGGCGCAGTCCACACGGGCGCTGCATTCTGTCCACACGAGCGCTGCATTCTGTCCACACGAGCGCTGCATTCTGTCCACACGAGCGCTGCATTCTGTCCACACGGGCGCTGCATTCTGTCCACACGAGCGCTGCATTCTGTCCACACGAGCGCTGCATTCTGTCCACACGGGCGCTGCATTCTGTCCACACGGGCGCTGCATTCTGTCCACACGGGCGCTGCATTCTGTCCACACGAGCGCTGCATTCTGTCCACACGAGCGCTGCATTCTGTCCACACGAGCGCTGCATTCTGTCCACACGGGCGCTGCATTCTGTCCACACGAGCGCTGCATTCTGTCCACACGGGCGCTGCATTCTGTCCACACGGGCGCTGCATTCTGTCCACACGGGCGCTGCATTCTGTCCACACGAGCGCTGCATTCTGTCCACACGAGCGCTGCATTCTGTCCACACGAGCGCTGCATTCTGTCCACACGAGCGCTGCATTCTGTCCACACGGGCGCTGCATTCTGTCCACACGAGCGCTGCATTCTGTCCACACGGGCGCTGCATTCTGTCCACACGGGCGCTGCATTCTGTCCACACGAGCGCTGCATTCTGTCCACACGGGCGCTGCATTCTGTCCACACGGGCGCTGCATTCTGTCCACACGAGCGCTGCATTCTGTCCACACGGGCGCTGCATTCTGTCCACACGGGCGCTGCATTCTGTCCACACGGGCGCTGCATTCTGTCCACACGAGCGCTGCATTCTGTCCACACGGGCGCTGCATTCTGTCCACACGAGCGCTGCATTCTGTCCACACGAGCGCTGCATTCTGTCCACACGGGCGCTGCATTCTGTCCACACGAGCGCTGCATTCTGTCCACACGAGCGCTGCATTCTGTCCACACGGGCGCTGCATTCTGTCCACACGGGCGCTGCATTCTGTCCACACGAGCGCTGCATTCTGTCCACACGGGCGCTGCATTCTGTCCACACGAGCGCTGCATTCTGTCCACACGGGCGCTGCATTCTGTCCACACGAGCGCTGCATTCTGTCCACACGAGCGCTGCATTCTGTCCACACGAGCGCTGCATTCACTGAGTTTTCAGCTTTCGGGGAACATTCAACGCTGTCGGTGAGTTTGTTGAAGCCAGAGAAACCATCGAGTGTTGAGTGTACCCTGACTCTGAAACATGCCACGGACCATCCTTACAGGCGTGGCAGGGACATGGAGTCAATGGCTTCTTTGAATGAGTAAAAGTCATCTCATATAGACCTTAATCTATTCCATCTGAGGTAAGATCATCTTTATATGAAATGTAATGTTACACACACAATACTGGTGGTGTATCCAGATGTGTCCCTCAGTCACTACGTTTATGTGCTCTTAGAACTCAAAGTGGACAACAAACAACCAAACCAACCAGTAGTTTAGCCTTAGTGCTAAAACTTTGTAGCTACAATCGCTTATTAAAATTGCTATCTTACATAAACCCACACTTTTGGCAAACATAGATAAGGGATAACTCAAAATGTTGAGCAGTTGCTTTTCAGACATGAGGGGACTGCGTTGTTCAGCTGTTTTCTCCTCAGGGCAAATAAACACATTGACGCTTTCCATCCACTTTAACGCAGCGAGCAGTCATGTCTGAAAATCAAACATAAATGAGATGTTTGCCAAAAGTGTGGTAGCAGCAAAGTTTTGGGGCTAATGCTAAATGACTGAATGCCTCTCAGTTGCCGCTAACAGCTCATCAGTTCTTTGACCTGCAGTAGACTTGGACAAGAGCGTGCTGACTGGTCTGAGTTTGGTTGTTTAGTGCACTCTGGAAACATACTGACTGTTACATGCAGCAGGAATACAGCTGCACATGCTCTTTTCCAAGTGTGTTATTGGGATGTTTGGGATTCGAATCACGGCACCTAAATTATAGTTCACAGATTTACATGCATTTGGAAAAATCTGTTTAAATGGACTAGGCCAGGTATCAGGTATGAAGGTCCCGGTCCACATGTGTCCCTCAGTGAAGGTCCTGGTCCACATGTGTCCCTCAGTGAAGGTCCTGGTCCGCATGTGTCCCTCAGTGAAGGTCCTGGTCCACATGTGTCCCTCAGTGAAGGTCCTGGTCCACGTGTGTCCCTCAGTGAAGGTCCTGGTCCACATGTGTCCCTCAGTGAAGGTCCTGGTCCACATGTGTCCCTCAGTGAAGGTCCTGGTCCGCATGTGTCCCTCAGTGAAGGTCCTGGTCCACATGTGTCCCTCAGTGATGGTCCTGGTCCATATATGTCCCTCAGTGAAGGTCCTGGTCCGCATGTGTCCCTCAGTGAAGTGAAGGTCCTGGTCCACGTGTGTCCCTCAGTGAAGGTCCTGGTCCGCATGTGTCCCTCAGTGAAGGTCCTGGTCCGCATGTGTCCCTCAGTGAAGTGAAGGTCCTGGTCCACGTGTGTCCCTCAGTGAAGGTCCTGGTCCACATGTGTCCCTCAGTGAAGGTCCTGGTCCGCATGTGTCCCTCAGTGAAGTGAAGGTCCTGGTCCACATGTGTCCCTCAGTGAAGGTCCTGGTCCACATGTGTCCCTCAGTGAAGGTCCTGGTCCACATGTGTCCCTCAGTGAAGGTCCTGGTCCACATATGTCCCTCAGTGAAGGTCCTGGTCCACATGTGTCCCTCAGTGAAGGTCCTGGTCCACATATGTCCCTCAGTGAAGGTCCTGGTCCACATGTGTCCCTCAGTGAAGGTCCTGGTCCACTTGCTTCCCTCAGTGAAGGTCCTGGTCCACTTGCTTCCCTCAGTGAAGGTCCTGGTCCACTTGCTTCCCTCAGTGAAGGTCCTGGTCCACGTGTGTCCCTCAGTGAAGGTCCTGGTCCACGTGTGTCCCTCAGTGAAGGTCCTGGTCCACATTCATCGCTGTCGGTGGGTTGTGTCTCTTTAGACTCGTCGATCGGTGAATGGAAACCAAGACCCTGCTCCTCACACCAGCACCACCACTGACATAACCAACTCCAAATGAATTGTATTTTTATTATCACATAAGTCAATAAAGCAAAAATGTGAATCACTTTATGAGTCTGTTGTTCTTACTGTCTAATAATAAATGAAACAAATATGTAATAAAAAATAATGTAGGCCTGTGCAAGTGACATGAGATATAACCTTTTAGTCTTCTGCCGTTTCCTCACTCATTCGTTTTTGAAAGTTATTTTCAGGTAACTTTACTCCTACCCACCTGTGCTCATATGATCAGAATACGTTTGTGGATCTAAAGTGGCCTAATCCATCTTTAATATTCCAAAGGATGCGGTGAACCATTGAGTGAACGCTGTTTAATGTGACAGTGTCGGGCGAGCGCAGGTTTGGGCCGCACTCACTTCCTCCGCAGCCAGGCAGATGGTGCTTATAGATGGTGACCCCTGACCTTTGACCATCAGCGGTTATCTGCGGCTGCGATCACATCCAGACGGACAATGGGCCAGAGGACAGCAAGTTCATGCTGCATGCATCAGGAGAGGGGCCGCTGTCAGAGTGGACCCAAACACTGCAGCTGAATCACTCAATCAAGAATACTGACTTTAAAGGAGACATATTGTGCTTTTTGTCATGTGCTTGGTATTAAACTACAAGATAACTAGATCATCTTTTTACATTTTGCTCGTTGTAAACTGCAATATTAATCTAAACGGCTTAGAAACAGAAAAATGTCCTTTGACTTCCTGTTTAAAAGTGCAGAACTGATAAGCCCCGCCTCTTCACTTCACCATAGCAAGCAGCAGATTGTCATTTACATATTTTTGTTGAACCGGGTTTTGGGATATTTTTCAGCCCTACATAGTTGACCCTGACATGACTTTTCTGAGCACTGGAGCCTCAGTTGTAGGACAATTCACCCTGGAGAGACTCAGAGACGACAAAGAAAGGACTGTTTAGCAAGCTTTATTACAAGGGTTATTTGGAGCTCAGACCCCGGCGGAAGACATTGCGATCATGGGCACTCCATGATCTATTTGTATTAGATGTCTCCCCCAGGGCCTGGAGACATCTGGTGGTAGATATGGTGAGAAGGTAGATGATTAGGATGAGAGGGATGCAGAGGAGGAGGAGGGGAGGTGGTGGGTCGCAGAACGGTCTGAAGCGGCCGAGCCAACTGAGTGAGGGTTAATATCGGACCGGCTGCGTGCTGATTGGGAGCAGAGGTGCGACGTGCCACAGGGAGGAGTTGATTGAAGATGGGGAGCAGGTGCGAGGGGCGATGTCCTGGGAGTCCCCTGTCCTTAGGACTCTCCTTCTCGGCCAGGAAAAACTACAAAACCTCCATGGGAAAAAGTAGAAACCTGGAGGAGTTCCGTGGTGAAGGAGAGATCTGAACTCTCACAGACGGACAGGCCGGACTGGGTGCGTTGGTTGAGCTGGGGAGCAGGTGGCCTTGGTGTAGATGGGTGGAGTTAGGTCTTCCAGGCTGAATTTACACAGGCTTCATTACCAGATTACTCAAACAGGCAGGAATCTATCAAAATAAAACTGTGAGATGAGGAAATACTGTTATAACAAGGTTAAAAGCTCATTAAATTTCACATTGATTAATAATATTATATAATTTTGAATAATATGTCCCCTTTAAAATGATATTACTCAAGTACACTGAACAAAAATATAAACGCAACACTTTTGAAAAAGGACACACTGTTTGTGCATGTTTGGACGCTCTGGTTCGGCATATACGTGATCACACCAGATACTGACAGGTTCTCTTTTAAGTTTATTTATTTGTGTGACCAGTACAGAATATATTACAGGAGGCCTACATGAGAAACAATGACATGGTACGCACAAAAGACTGTTCTGTACAGCGTTGTACAATTAAATAATAAAAAGAACTTAAAACACAAAGGGAGCAGATGCCATTCAAGTGTCAGAGCTGTTCTATGCTGGACCAGTACAGTACCAGTGGAGATAAGACAGGAAGGTGGAATGTGTAGGACAGTGGCTTGTGTTGGATCATGATTATTAGATTGCTTTAGTCCAGATAATTATGGAGAGCTGCAAAAGTCTATTCTGGATTTACTTTTGTGATGTAAAATGAGAGTTTGGAGAAGTTCTCGATGTGATGAAAGATGGTGTAGTTGTGAACCTGGTCTGGTGTTGTGTCCCCACCGCGTTGTGTTTCACGTCCATCTTTTCCATTCCCTTCTTAAGACATTTTTCATATTCTCTAGACTGTTGACGTAGAAGTAAAAACCTGCAGATCCTCCACGGGAACCTCACAGGGGACCCCTCTGGAGTCTGGGGCAGTGGTCCCATCATGTCCAGCCCCACCAGTCCCAGACAGCACAGCACAGCACGTGTTTATGAGAAGAAAGACACGCGATTACCTTTGTGTTCTCCACAGGAAGAGAAGCTTTCCGAGCTTTTCCCTCACGCTGGCATTTGTCACATTCAGAAACCTGTACAAGCAAAAATAATTGACTTTTTTAATGAGATCAACTTTGATGAGCGTCCAACCTTTCTCAAAGTTGTATTTGGATTGATTCTTGCATGTTTGAATAATCCTATATTGTCCTGCAACTGAGGCTCGAGGGCTCTGAAAAATCCTGTTTTCACCTACCCCCTATCCCGCCTACATCCCTCTTTTTAGTTGTGATTAGTTGAACAATTCAGATTCTGTGTGACACATGTAGCGCTCTAAAATGTCACATAGCCACTTTCCAAACAGAAAAACATATAAATGACAATCTGTTTCATTTCTTTCGACTCACTTATCTGAGTTTCAGAAATTGTGGATTATTTTTGAGCACCAACGTGTACAAATGATTGAGGCCAGAAGAAAGACAGAGCTAGTAGTGAATTAGGTCTTATATTGATAAAGGCAAGGCACAAGGCAATTAAAAGTGCTTCAAACAACAGGAGACAAATGCATTGAAATAAAAAAGACAGAAATCCCAAAACAGTTTAAGATATGAAAGAGAAGACAGCTAAACAAAACTGTTTTTAGCTTGGACTTGAACATTGTCGGAGTAGAACCTGTCTCACATCTTCAGGAAGACTGTTCCAGATTTTAGCTGCATAAAACTGAAACGCAGATGCCCTGAGAACTGGACTTCCTGGTTCTAGTCAGGACCCGAGCAGCAGCGTTCTGGATGAACTGCAGCTGTTTTACAGTGAGCGGCCGTTACAGTCTAATCTACTGGAGACAAACGCATGGATAAGTCTCTCCAAAATCTGGTTTAGACACACTGTTTACTGGTTTAATTCTGAGTTAGCACTAGTTTAGACCTGGTTTGGTCTTTGTTTAGTCCTCAATTAATTCTGCTTTAGACCTGTTTTGCTTGTGGGTTTGTTCAGACTGGAATTTCTGGTTCAGCACTGGTTGTGCATTTTGCAAGACAATGTTGGTAAAGCAAAAAGGATGTTATTTCTCACAATCAGTATTTTATTGTATTAACTCATAACTCATAAAAAGTGTTGGGGATATTTTGTGTGCCATTACAGGGGAGTGTTGTGCACCTCTGGCCCAGAGGCCTTCGCCCTCTGGAAAATCTGTCCCTCTGGAAAATTAAGTTGAATAGCCTTGTTGTATGTGGTCAATTGGTTGTTTCATTTGAAACCATCTTTAATGCTGTTTGCACAATTTAATAAAATCACAAACTAAAGTGAAACCAATGACTTTCAGGTGTTTAGAATACTCCAATTACTTTTTTTTAGACTAAGAATGTAATCCCAGAGCTCGGCGTGTTGTGAGCATGTGCACTGTGCCACTAGTGACTTTCAGAGGCACGTTTTGAAAAACTCCTCCTTCGTTATAACCACTATTGTGTTTCTGAGGAGTAAATGTAGGTAACAGTGATGTGGTGAGTTTAATTTCAAGAAACTCCAGAGCTAAAACAAGTGTGTTATGTTGTTGTGCGTCGCTGCTCGTGCTAATCCACTCATTTAGTTTGAGTGATGTTTCTCATTGCTTGAGGACAGACCTACACGTGCTTATTGTATGGCATTGTATTGTAGTAATCTGTCAACATAAAAGATAAATAAAGTCAAACACATTTACTTTGCTTGTTTATGATTTAATATTTTAATGATTAAGTTACTATGTTCATTAACACAAATAGGTTATGCAATAATGTACTTATAGGTTACGATATAGGTTATACAATAATGTTACTTATTGGTACTGCAAGAGTAATGCACGTAACACGTTAGCTTTCCAGGGCAGTAAAAAGATAATGCAACAAGTTATTTTTAAAAGTAACGCTACCCAACGCTGAGTATCAGTAAACTTTATATTTACAGGGTTTTTCTCACAAACATTTCCAGAGACACTTTTTGATGATATTGATCATGATATATTTGATGAAAGTGAATCACATCAGTGCCAGGTAAGGGTCACTAATGTTGGATTAGTTTTAAGATTAATTGTGGTCATCCGTTTCATTTAATGACACTGAAACTCCAAAACCAGGTGTATTGTCATTATAAATAATATTAAAAACAAATATGTCACAAAAGCCAGGTCTATGTAGGGAAGACCTCATCACAACTTTAATAATGTAACAACTTGTGCTAAATGATTAAAAGCAAAAGAACACTGCCTTTGTAGGTCAAGAAAGAAAAACTATAAAGAATAATTGAACTAAATGCAATGTCGTAGCAAAAATACTTTAGACTGTGGACCCTGCCTTTTATATCCCCGGAGCTGTGAAAGAAATCCAATACAACTATGGTCAGTATGGCCATGTTTTTTGGAAAGTAGTTTAAAGTCATTGAAAAAAAAAAGAGGACCCATTAAACTGTGGTCAAGACTTACTTTTAAATACTTTGTTAAGTACGGAAAAGTAGAACTGTCAGTGCGGTGTAGACATTATTTTCAAGCTTTTATTTGTTAAAATTAGAAAATGTTCACATTTCATGACTTTCTTTTTCTACAATACATATAAGCAAAATATGTACATGTTAAAATGAGAAAATAAAGTTGTTAAAACGTTAAAATTGTTCCTGAAAATAACACTTACAGTTCTATGTTTCTGTAGTTAAGGGCCTTAATTTCAGCTAAATTAATGGATCAACTTTGAGCACATTTTAAGGCTCTGCAGACATCCTGAAAAACACCCACTTGTGGACGTGGACTGTCATGCCGTGCCAGTAGAACCTGGAGCACACGCGTCCTGACTGCCCGTGTGCCTGCCCAGGGGATTCGAGTGGAACTCCTGGAACAAGGTCCAGGCCTCAGCGCCGCTTTTAACTGCTCTTCTGTCACCGTAGAAAAGCTCACTGTCTGAAGGCAACGTCCAAAAGAAAGGTCATGTCAGCAAAATGTTCCGAACTGTGGAATGAAAGCGACTGGAGGCCAAGGTGAAGTCGAGATTCAGTCTTAATAAGCAACATTTTAGAATCCCCTGTCTAGAAAGGTCAGCTTCTATTCCAAGAGATATAGGACAATTTTTAGCCTCAACGTTGTTTTTGAGCTTCACAGAACGTATCTTTTATTAAATGAAATACTATTGTGGCTCAGCATTTCTGAGTATTTGAAAAACCTAAATATTATGATTTTGCCTGCATCAAAAATGCCAAATGTCTGTACTCTCAGACTTATGTCTTTTTACATAAACAAACGCAGTAAAATACAATGTTAAATGTGTTTGAACCAGGCTCTCATGTCACTCACATGTGTCTGAGAGCTTTTACTGCGACAAAACCACCCGGATTTTTCACATAATATTATTTTGATATTCTGCGGTTAATCCCAGTTTCTCCAGAAAAAAGTATGTTCTACTTCACTTTGGCTTCACATTGAACTTGTTGGCATATTTCCTCAGGCTCACCTTTTGCCCTGTAGAGAAGTCGCCTGGATATTTCTTTTCAGTGAGGAGTTTAAAAATACTGTCCCACTGAGTCTCCATCTTCAGGTGGGTGAGGAGCAGGAGGCAGCAGAGGAGCGTAAAACAGAGAAGACACAGACCTGCATCATGTAATGTCACTAACACACCACTGGGACATGCGGACAGGGTGATGATGATGATGATGATGATTATGGTGATGATGATGATGATTATTATGGTGATGATGATTGTTGTTCAATTGAGATGGACTGGACCAGTGCATTTATGGTCATGCACCCTTAGCAGCCAGTGCCAAGTGAAGGAAAAGTATTATAATACATAAAACAGATAGAAATAAAATTAGGATGATTATTGTCAATATAATGGGAGTTATATTTGAATCTGGTGTTAAAATGTTACCACAGACACAATGAAAACATGGACAGGGGGGTCCCTCTGCTGTTTTAGATGTGCTATTACAATGTTCATTTTCAAAGTTGAATAACTATTTCCATTGTGTCGAGCTTTCATTCCAGATGATTTATCCTATAAAGTCTGACTAATTCAAACTGAAGCTTTTCCTGGACCTTTGGAGCACAAACACTTGGCTGGAGTCTCGATGAAGCTGAGACTCGGTAGTTTTATCCTCTAATGTCTGATTTACTAAGTAGCTCTGTACAGTTATGGCAAAACATGTACACAATTACAAGTACAAGTGCTGCCAAAGCTGTAAAAGTAAAAGGTACACAAGAAAAAAACTCCTTAGATACTAGTTACTTATTACTTTTATCATAGTTTCCGTTTAACTGTAACTATGTTTTGTACAAAAGACTGATCCAAACAAACGGTTTAAAGTGGTAAGTTATTTTAAACGGCACTTTGTACATTCTTTAAGCTCTGTCTAATCAGAACGGACGATGCAGGGATGTTTTTGGTGTTTTGGTAGCCATAGAGAGGAGCAGAGACAGAGTGGGACAGCTGTATATGGGGCGAATGGGACTGTACACATTGTGATTTTAAATGTAACTAATTTAAGTCACATGCTAAAATTATACTCAATTACTACAATTACAAGTACACATTTTAAAATTTAATCCAAAAAGTACCCCAAAAATCGACTCAATTACAGTAACGTGAGCATTTGCGTCCGTCCACCTTTGTGAATAATGTATATACAAAATATACAGTCTACAGCTGCAAAGTAGCAGTGCAAAGAGATGAAGAACTATCGACATGACGTCCAACGGCAGAGGGAAAGAAACTCTTCTGGTTTGGATCTAAACTCACACTTGTGTTCAGGTGTTCAAATAAGTCCTGAAACTGACAGTGTTTTGTTTTGTGTTGAAGGACCGGACTGAAGTACAGGACCGGTCTGAAGTACAGGACCGGACTGAAGTACAGGACCGGTCTGAAGTACAGGACCGGACTGAAGTACAGGACCGGTCTGAAATACAGGACAGGTCTGAAGTACAGGACAGTACAGGACAGGTCTGAAGTACAGGACAGGTCTGAAGTACAGGACCGGACTGAAGTACAGGACCGGACTGAAGTACAGGACCGGTCTGAAGTACAGGACAGGTCTGAAGTACAGGACAGTACAGGACAGGTCTGAAGTACAGGACAGGTCTGAAGTACAGGACAGGTCTGAAGTACAGGACCGGACTGAAGTACAGGACCGGACTGAAGTACAGGACCGGTCTGAAGTACAGGACCGGACTGAAGTACAGGACCGGACTGAAGTACAGGACCGGTCTGAAGTACAGGACCGGACTGAAGTACAGGACCGGTCTGAAGTACAGGACCGGACTGAAGTACAGGACCGGTCTGAAATACAGGACAGGTCTGAAGTACAGGACAGTACAGGACAGGTCTGAAGTACAGGACAGGTCTGAAGTACAGGACCGGACTGAAGTACAGGACCGGACTGAAGTACAGGACCGGTCTGAAGTACAGGACAGGTCTGAAGTACAGGACAGTACAGGACAGGTCTGAAGTACAGGACAGGTCTGAAGTACAGGACAGGTCTGAAGTACAGGACCGGACTGAAGTACAGGACCGGACTGAAGTACAGGACCGGTCTGAAGTACAGGACCGGACTGAAGTACAGGACCGGACTGAAGTACAGGACCGGTCTGAAGTACAGGACCGGACTGAAGTACAGGACCGGACTGAAGTACAGGACCGGTCTGAAATACAGAACTGGACTGAAGTACAGGACCGGACTGAAGTACAGGACCGGTCTGAAGTACAGGACCGGTCTGAAGTACAGGACCGGACTGAAGTACAGGACCGGTCTGAAGTACAGGACCGGACTGAAGTACAGGACCGGTCTGAAGTACAGGACCGGACTGAAGTACAGGACCGGTCTGAAGTACAGGACCGGACTGAAGTACAGGACCGGTCTGAAATACAGGACAGGTCTGAAGTACAGGACAGTACAGGACAGGTCTGAAGTACAGGACAGGTCTGAAGTACAGGACAGGTCTGAAGTACAGGACCGGACTGAAGTACAGGACCGGACTGAAGTACAGGACCGGTCTGAAGTACAGGACAGGTCTGAAGTACAGGACAGTACAGGACAGGTCTGAAGTACAGGACAGGTCTGAAGTACAGGACCGGACTGAAGTACAGGACCGGACTGAAGTACAGGACCGGTCTGAAATACAGAACTGGACTGAAGTACAGGACCGGTCTGAAATACAGAACTGGACTGAAGTACAGGACCGGACTGAAGTACAGGACCGGTCTGAAGTACAGGACCGGACTGAAGTACAGGACCGGACTAAAGTACAGGACCGGACTGAAGTACAGGACCGGTCTGAAGTACAGGACCGGACTGAAGTACAGGACCGGTCTGAAGTACAGGACCGGACTGAAGTACAGGACCGGTCTGAAGTACAGGACCGGTCTGAAGTACATGACCGGTCTGAAGTACAGGATCGGTCTGAAGTACAGGACCGGTCTGAAGTACAGGACCGGACTGAAGTACATGACCGGTCTGAAGTACAGGATCGGTCTGAAGTACAGGACCGGACTGAAGTACATGACCGGTCTGAAGTACAGGACCGGTCTGAAGTACAGGACCGGTCTGAAGTACAGGACAGGTCTGAAGTACATGACCGGTCTGAAGTACAGGACCGGTCTGAAGTACATGACCGGTCTGAAGTACAGGATCGGTCTGAAGTACAGGACCGGACTGAAGTACATGACCGGTCTGAAGTACAGGACCGGACTGAAGTACAGGACCGGTCTGAAGTACAGGACCGGTCTGAAGTACAGGACCGGACTGAAGTACATGACCGGTCTGAAGTACAGGATCGGTCTGAAGTACAGGACCGGACTGAAGTACATGACCGGTCTGAAGTACAGGACCGGTCTGAAGTACAGGACCGGTCTGAAGTACAGGACAGGTCTGAAGTACATGACCGGTCTGAAGTACAGGACCGGTCTGAAGTACATGACCGGTCTGAAGTACAGGATCGGTCTGAAGTACAGGACCGGACTGAAGTACATGACCGGTCTGAAGTACAGGATCGGTCTGAAGTACAGGATCGGTCTGAAGTACAGGACCGGACTGAAGTACATGACCGGTCTGAAGTACAGGACCGGTCTGAAGTACATGACCGGTCTGAAGTACAGGATCGGTCTGAAGTACAGGACCGGACTGAAGTACATGACCGGTCTGAAGTACAGGATCGGTCTGAAGTACAGGACCGGTCTGAAGTACAGGACCGGTCTGAAGTACAGGACCGGACTGAAGTACAGGATCGGTCTGAAGTACAGGACCGGTCTGAAGTACAGGACCGGTCTGAAGTTCTCTAAATGTGGGGCTGCTTTATAGACTGAGATGCTTTGGTACGAATTATTGAACGTTTTGACCAGTGTCTCATGCCCAAAACCAACACAATTCTTGCAAGATTAATGAAAAGGGGGAGGGAGAATCTCTTGAACATTTTGTCACGGAACTAAAGCCACAAGTCAAACATTGTGGACAGGGCCGGCCCAAGCCTTCAGGGGGCCCTAAGCGAAAAAAAAATTTGGGGGCCCCTCACCACGTCATCAGAATCAGTTTTATTGCCATTGTCAGTAAACAATTCACATATGGGAACTTTCTTCAACGCTAACAAAGCGCACCAAAACTCCAGGGCATCTGTTTGCCAGTTAGTTTATTCTCAGCGCCTCACAAGCTCAAATATTGATAACTTAAATCCCACAATGCAACTTGGTATTCCGCTGACATCACCTCTTCTCCCTGTACAAATAACACACCTCCCAGATATGTTTTTGAGCGTATTTGTGGGCGTTAAGGGTCGACAGCCACATTAGCACATTAGTTTAAATTAATGAACAGGGGGGGTCTGGGGGCCCTCCCCCAGAGATTTTCAGACCTTTTTGGGTCTGCTGCATTTTAATGTGGTTCAGCCGGCTAATGTAAGAGTAAAATGTTGAGGTTGTAATGCTATAAAATGATGATGTGATGAAACTGTGCCAGGAGAAAATGACTAAAGCCAGTTATTAATACATTAGTGTACTTAATTACTCAATACAATATTGGCTATGAAAAATAATTATGATCAAATTGATTAATTTTAACTGAAAATGTAAAATTAATAGTTATCCTTACTAATTTATTTTTTACAGCTCCCAACTTTTCCTTCTTGCTAAAGTGACAAAACAAGTTATATTAAATTAAACAAATGGCATAAGCATTGCTTGATTAACAATTAACACTGATAAAACAGTGCAAACATGTTATTCCCAGAGAATGAACAGAACTAGAAGTGAAGGTCCAAACCTAGCTATAGTGAAGAGACTGCGTTTCTGCAACTTTTCCACTTTTGTATAAAAATATATAGTATTATTCTATAACAGACGTAATCATAATATGTCTTGTTATTTTTCACTATCAATTTATTGTAATTTATAACAAATAGTCAAATGATGCTTTTTAAATAAATTGAAATGTTTTATTGCTCTATTAAAAGTTAATTACAATATAAATGTTTGTTCTGATCTGAACGTCACACACTGGACTCCTGCATGAAACAATGCTGTGATGTGATTGGCTGATGGACCTTACATGCATAAACCTTTACGTTCACGATTGATCTCACACATGGTGATGTGAGAAAGAGCAAACTCAAACCCACTCATCTCTAACTGAGGCTGCACAGGGGCCCTGCACAGGGGCCCGGGACAGGGGCCGCACACTGTTCACTCCAAAGTTTCACGTCAGAGGTTCTGGACGAGACGGGGCTCGTCCGGACCGGATCTCCGCCTCTTAGTGACCCGGGGCATAGAGGCCCCTCCCCGGCCTCACCTGCAGCTGACACTACGGGGCTGGTGTAAATGTTAAGCTTATTATCTTTCATTCAGACACATTATGCGCGGTGCAGAGCTCTCGTCGCCTCCAGCCTGAGCGAACTAACGTGACAGAATCGTGTTGTTTCAAACAGCAGCATTAACCGTCTCTTTGTAAGAGAAGTTCAATACCTGGAGAGTTTGCAATTTCTTTACATCGTCAAGAAGTTTCTTCTTTCGTTTTCAGGCATCGGGAGATATATTCCTCTGGACATGAGGACCATGTTCTGTTGTGTTTATGTTTTGCTCTCGTTCTGCTCGCGCACAATGAAGTTGACCAATCAGCGCAGGTTTGGTGTATTGGTTGCCAGATTGTCATTACAAATAAATGCGGTTTGTGCCTTATATGTTACAGTTGTGTGCGCTGCCGCGCCAGCAGCGCTATTACACTAGTGGCGCACGCTGCGCTTGCACTTTGCATAAGACGGGTTGCCAGATTGGGGGCCCTATTAACGCCTCGGGGCCCTACGCGGCTGCTTAGTTCGCTTATAGGCTGAGCCGGCCCTGATTGTGGATATGCTAACAGTGATGAGATGTTGCCTGACAGGATCGTATTTGCCTGTTAAGCCAAGCCAACCTTACGCTGGAAAAGCCCATTGACATTGCACGGTCGTATGAGATTGCACAGGACCAGCTAAAGACCATGATGACAGTCCAAGTTCCCAAGCAAAACGGAGGTACACATTGCAGAAAGGCACCATGGTGAACAGCAGTAACAACCTGAAGAAAACATGCAGGACATGTGCGCTGCAGCATGGCGACGGGGATTTTTGTCCTGCCAAAGGACGTGGTGCAAAAAGTGTCAAAAGATGAATCACTTTGCCAAGGCTTGTCAAGCAGACCGTTCTGCTCAGGACATTTTCCAGAGATGAAAAATAGATGAAACATACAGTGGGTTGAATGGTGTTGTGACAATTGTTGTTGACATTTTGGTGTTTGGCAGGACTAAAGAGGAACACAATGCCAACCTCTGAGCCGTGCTGGAGCGGACAAGGGAAGGTGGAGAACGACTCAACCCAGAGAAAAGTGCCATATGTGCAAACGATGTGAGCTACTTTGGGCACAAGCTCACACGTGACGGAATACAGCCCGACCCAAAGAAAATACAAGCAATAAAAGACATGCCGTTACCTGAAAACAAACATGAACTTGAAACTGTCCTAGGCATGGCGGTTTGCACCAGGCCTGTCTGAAGTAAATGCACCACTGCACCAGCTGCTCAAGCAGGAGGGAGAGTTTATTTGGACCAAAAATAAGACAAGGCTTTCCGAGAGAACCAGGTTTGGTACTATATTATTACGACACAATGAAGGAAGTGCCCCTGATGCATCAAAGCATGGGTTGGGAGCAGTGTTAATGCAAGAAAGCTGACCAATGGCATGTGCCTCCAAGTCACTTAGACCAACAGAGGTAAATTATATACAAATAGAGAAGGAACTTTTTGCAGCGCTGTTTGGGTGCAAGCGTTTCCACACTTAGATTTATGGCAGAAAAGTTCCTGTCTGACCATAAACCTCTTAAGTAAATCTTAAAGAAACCCATCACATGTGCACCTGCCTTCAGCCTATGCTCCTGCAGATATATGACATCTTGCACCGCCCTGGCAAAGACATGCTGTCCCGCAAACCACTGCACAACTATTTACAGCACACTTAGGGCATGAATGAACAAGTGCAGGAGCATAGGCTGAAGGCAGGTGCACATGTGATGGGTTTCTATAATATTCCGTGACAAAAAGCTCTCAGACATACGTGCAACGTCACAAAGAGACCCACAACTCACAGTGCTCGAGCAAACTGGACATTTGGGCTGGCCTGAAGACAGACAAAAATGTCCAACAAAAATACTTGATTTCTGGAAGTTCAGAGACAAAATTCCACACTATGAGGGCATTCTCTTCAAAAGTGTCAAGATACGCAAATATAGGATGTTGGAAAAGATCCACACTGGGCACGTGGGAATTGAGAGGAGTAAACAGAGAGCAAGTGACGCCCTCTTCTGGCCAGGCATGGGTAATGACATTACTGCCACAGTTGAAACCTGCCCCATCTGCCAGGAAAGCCACACTTTAAATGCCAAACAACCTCTCATATCGCACCAGATCACAGGGGGCCAGGCAAGCTGTAGCCTCAGATCTGTTCTCTTGGAAGGGAGAAGAGTACATGGCTATCGTTGACTTCTTCAGGCTCTGTCATTAAGAAAATGAAAGCTGTATTTGCCAGACACGGTGTTCCTGAATGGCCCACAATACAGCTCACATGATATCAAAGCTTTTTCTACTTCATGGGGCTTTGAGCATGTTACATCAAGCCCCTAGACCCACAGAGTAATGGGCTTGCAGAGAGAACTGTCAGAAATGCAAAATCCCATTCATTAATAACCATTTTGGAGCAAGCTCAAGCTGAGAAAACGGACCCACACCTGTCTATCTTTGAGCACCGCAACGATGGTTTAAAGTCCTCACACAACTGCTTATGAGTGGACGTTTACACTCTGTGCTTCCGGTGCCAACACGACACTGGCCTGTGGAAACCTGCTGTCGACCTCCAACCCACAGGGACTGAACGCTCATACATCATCCACACTGGTAAAGGACAGATGCTGCGCTGCAACCGGCAACACCTGATGAACACTCAAATCCACTCCCCACCAGTGGGACCAGTGTGTGACCAACCAAGTGCTTCACAGCCAGTTCATCCAGATCCGTCTGTTGAAGGCGCAGATGTGCAACACTCTAATGCGAGCATTATGCTGACAACTCGATCAGGTCGTGTTGTCACACCTAGATATGTTCTTGACCTGTGAATTGTAAAGGTTGTAGGCGGATTGCTGCTCTCTGTAACTTGGTCACACGTCTCATGTGTTAAAAATAAAAAAGGGCTGTTTGTTTGCCTTATAAATACAGTATATGTTCAAGCAGTTTATGTAGCAACATGTTGAGATGGGTATTGTCATACTGATTCTTCCACTATGCCTTTTGTATGTTTGCCAGCATTTAAAAAAGAAATGGTGGCTGCTGATCCACTGTGCGGAGGGCCACAGGGCTCTGTCCTCGGCCAACTCCTATTTCTTTTCTACGTCCTCCCTCTTCTTTATCTTGCAGCTTTAATCTTTTATTTTTCTAAGTTGCATTTTCTTACTCTGAATCTTGAGACGTGGTCAAAGCTCAGCCTCGTGTTTTGTTTTGTTCTGTTTGGTGTGTGGCCTGAACTGGTCCAAACGTTGGCCAGATTTGAGCAAATGTGATTGTTCTAACTCTAACTATTGAACTCTGCTGCTCTGAGTGACTAAAGTAGCAGCACATATGCCCGGTTCTGTGTGGCTGGCCTTAACAATATCTGAATGTCCTTCCCTGCTCTCACCCCCATTTCACACTGTTCTTACCAAAAATAAAAACAAAAAAGAAAGATTGTGTACTGTGGCCTTACAAAGCTGGTGTTAACCCTTCCACAGGTTGCACTGATGTGGTTCATTTGGATTAAACCCGGTTATTCTGAATATTCTGATGTTTTGGTCCAGAATTGTCCTAGTGATAATCCAATCCAAGTTGCACAGGTTCTATTCTACGTTGAATCAGTTTGGAATAATTTAACATTTCTTTATGTTCCATTTGAAAAAGGTGTTTTGGTGTTTGTTTCGTGCCTGAACTTGTCTGAATGTGGGCCAGATTTGGACTGACCTGTGATGGTACCCACGTCACCATTGGACTTTGCTGCTTGCTTGATTTCTTTATTTACTAAGAACTTTATTCAGCGATAAGATGCAACATGAAACGATAAGATGCCACATGAAACAACAATAGTATCGTAAAATTCGAACTATAAGCCTCTATAAGTTTTGGACCCTGCAACCTTTTCACCTCATTCAACATTATCCTTCTTCCGGTTATATTAGTGAACACAGGGCTGCCGAAGTCCAGAGAAAATAAGTTCTACACAGACTAAAAAGCTGTTTTTGGACCGCATAGGTCACATAAACATTGGACGTTTTACACATATCAATCTACTTTAAAGCATATTTTAGCGGCCTGACTTTTCCCTCATTCTCTACTTAAGTATACAGAGTTCTGTATACTTACGCTTTACCGGAATTGCACACACACACACACACACACACACACCTGAACCTGAATTTGTCTTTGTTCTTGTTCTAGCGGTACGTCATTGACTGGCAATAGAAGATTTCGGTGTAGAATTCTCAGATTACGGTCTCCTGTCTTGCTTCGAACTTTGTATATAGGTCCATCTCCAATCTTTTCAATAACTCTATGAATACATCTTTCCCAGTAAGCTCGTAGTTTTCCAGGTCCTCCTTTTTCTGAGAGATTTCTGACTAGTACTCGATCTCCAAGGGATACTTTTTGTGTGTTTGTCGTAGCACTTTTTCCCTTTAGCTGGCTGTTTTCTGAGGCCGTTCTATACGCTTCTTAATACAACATGCCCATTTTTAGCATACTCTTGCTTTGTTTTACCGTCACTTTCGGGTTTGAGGTCAAATAGCAAATCTATGGGTAGTCTAGACATTCTACCATGCAGGAGAAAAAAAGGCGAGTATCCAGTCGCTTCGTGTCTCGTACAATTGTGAGCATGGAGAATGTGAGGCAAATGATCTTTCCACTGCAGGGCGCGTAACATTAGCTGAGGGGTCGTTTGAGAGTGAGCTATTCGTGCAAGTTGTTGAAGTCTTTGGAATAGGCTATTTTAAAACTCTGGAACTCTGGAACTCTGGTAACTCTTGTGGAAAAAAAACTGGCCCACAGTTTTTGTAACTGGCCCACAGTTTTTGTAAAACCACTAGGAACATCTACTCTGCAGGGAACAATTCAAGACCATCTGGACAGTTGTCTTGAAATAACATTGCACCTCCGGTGGGCCACTCTCTGACCCGGCACCTGATTCAGATATTTGACCGGGCTGCTGATCGAAGGGGAGGATGGCCCGGAGAGTGATGCAAACGGATAATCTGAATCTGAGTTTGAATCTGGATCTGGAAGCGATGTTGAAGTTTCTTAAGAAATTGAACATGAAAAGAAAAGGAAAAGGACAGGTTTTCTATGAGTTGAGTGAACCTCAAAGAAGTGAGGCACTGCTTGTTGGGGATGTTGGCAGTTATCAGGGATCATGGGATGTTTAGGGATCGACAAAATATGGGACGCTTTATCCACCAGACAGTAGAGAACGTAAGATCAATCCAAGTTACCAGGAGTGGCCTTGTAATGTATCATTGTGCATAAAAAAGAGCAAAGAGAGAAAGCCCTAATACTCGAAATTTACAAAGAATGTTGGTGTAAAGTACAGAGAAGGTGTTTTTTGGTGATCTCTGGGGCGCTTCTTTCTCTTGATGCAAGGGATTTGTTTAATATCATCGGAATTTCTGATGTCAGAATGTTGAAATTTTGTAGGTGAGGAGAGCACATTACTTTTCTTGACCTTTCAAGGGAATTTGCCTGACAGGATTTACCTGGACCATGTGTGTTAATGTGTTTGAACATACGAGGGGTCTGCTCAGATTATTCTTGCCAGGAACATGGCCATGTAGCCTCAGTGTTCTTGCGTGTTCAGAAATGTTCCACGTGCGGGTTGAGACTGAAGAAAATTGTGTTGACAACCGAGCTGTGCCAAAGTGCATTTATTGTGAAGGGCCTCAGCGGCAGAGTTTGGGGTAATGCGTTAGAGTACTCAAATGAATGTAACGCGTTAGTTTTGTGCACCCATGTAATCTAGTACTCCCGAAGTTACTTTTTCAAATCAGTAACGCGTCAGTTTTGGTACGGTCTCATCTCCTCACCACAATCCCAGAGCCAGCTTCGCTTCCCAGCCACAGAGTAGAGAGAGAGTCAAACACTTGTTTTGGCGTGTTTTGAGCATGAGCATTGTGACTATTGACTCTTGTCCTCACGCCAAAGAGAAATAAACTTTCAGATGCACATTTTGAAAAGCTCCTTCTCCTTCGTTATTGTCAAGAAATGAGACATACATGTCCTTGGGATGAGACATACACCAGATGCTATTCCTTAACACATTTCAACTTAGAATATGAAATGACACAGAAACATAAGACATTTGTATGGCATGCATGGGAGAAAACGCGGGGACTGATCACGCAAGCTGTGGTAAGCAGCCTGCGTGATCCTCTTGCGTCTCACCCCGTTTTTTCCCATGCTTGTTGGTTTTATTAGATATTCTGGAATAGGCGGGTCACATTTCTCATTGGTCAGCCTCACATCAAGGCACTTGGTATTTTTCCGTAGAGATCAAGCCTTGGGTAAACATTACCCAGACTCCTCTGGACTGTCACCCCCCCCTCGGGAAAACATCCTTTGGCCCATCTTTACGACCCCTTCACAAATGCAGTTTGTCACACACCCGTTCTTCTCTTAGACTAATGATGCAGATAATATATCACTATTATGCAGATAAAATACATCACAGAAATATACTCATATATTCACATTTTATCACAGTTATAACTTCTATTTTGTATCTGAGGAGTAAATGTAGGTAACAGTGATGTAGTGAGCTTGATTTGAATAAACTACAGGCCTAAAACAAGTGCGTTCTGTTGTTGTGCGTCGCTGCTCTTTTTGTTTTAGTGATGTTTTTCATTGCTTGAGGACAGATCTACACATGCTTATTGTATGGCATTGTATTGTGGCAATTTGTCAATGTAATAGACAAATAAAGCTCAGTCAAATGCATTTACTTTGCTTGTTTATTTGATATTTTAATGATCGCAAAGGGATTGTCGGCAAACCATATACAGTAGGTTATACAGTAATGTTAATTGTTGGTAACGCAAGAGTACTCTAACGTGATACTTTTATAACACAGGAATTTCCTTTGTGCTGGTTGTATTCAGGAGCACTCTATAGTCCAACTTTTACGGTAATAGCAAAATATAAATAAATAAAATGTCTTCTCCCTACAGATTAAATCTATTCATCCTACAGGATCTTAAATTAGTTCTCAACATTGTAACAGCTATTGTGGTCCTCTGTGCGCTGTACACTGATGTAATGGCATGTGTTTGGTTTAAGTCTGAACTGGTCCAAATATGGGCCAAACTTGTGAAATATCAGAATCAGAATCAGAATCAGAAAAAACCCCCACAATTTACAACATAGGAACTTGCTTTTGGCGATTCGGTGCAACATGAAACAATGAACCATGAGCAATGTGACGGTTCTAATCTAACCAAACCGTTGAACTTTGCTCTTTTTACAACTGAAAGTATCTGCCTTTTGTCATAATTTTTTTTGCCTTTTTTATGGTCAGTAAATTTGGACTAAACGAGTCTGAATAATCTGATCGCCTTGTTTTGTAATGAGCTCAAAATGTCTCATAATGGACTGATGCGTGATATGCAGCTGTGATGCAGCGTTGTGGAGACATTAATTTCGTTTTTACATCCGTATTACAGTACAAAATAATACATACTCAATGTCAATAATACAGTCGCAAAATTCCACAACAGTGTGTTGAATGTTTTTACTCGCTCTTGTGCAGTCATGTCAGTGAGCTGTTTGGACATGTGAGTGCACAGATTCTGCTCAGCTGTACTACGCTACGGAGATAAGACACTGAACAATATCCCACGCCCTCGCACAGACTGGACATGCAGGTTTACGTTGCTTTTCTGGTTTATTGTGGAACCATGTGCTTCCTCTTTAGCCCAGGTTTGACTTCCTCTCAGAGCAGCAGCAGCAGCAGCAGCAGCAGCAGCAGCAGCAGCAGCAGCAGCAGCAGCAGCAGCAGCAGCAGCAGCAGCAGCAGCAGCAGCAGCAGCAGCAGCAGCAGCAGCAGCATGGAGCCGAGCAGGACTGCACAGGTGAGGAGTATTTCCTTTACACGCTGGTACGTCTTTAGGCAGTTTTCCGATGCTGTACTTTTCTTCAATGTGATTATTATTTGACAGTCTTACTTGTTTCTAGTCCCATTGAGTAAATCTACAAGTGACAAAAGCTTTATGTTGACTGTATGAAATTATTTGCATCTGTCCTTCCTGTGAAAATACCAGATTTTGTGCTTTATTTAATGTTTTGTCCATCAAATTGCGTCCTGAAAGTCACTCTTACTTCAGTGCAACTTTCCCCAAAGTGTAATTTATTTGACCACTACTTTGTACTTTTACTTGAGTAATATTATTTATTACAACTCTTACTTGAGTACAATTTAGGCCACTAGATCTACACTGAACAAAATATAAACACAGCACTTTTGTTTTTCTTTTAATTTTTAATGAGCTGAACTCAAAGATATACATTTTTTTACTGACCCATCCATCCATCCATCCATCTTCTGCCGCTTTATCCGGGGCCGGGTCGCGGGGGCAGCAGTCTGAGCAGGGACTCCCAGACTTCCCTCTCCCCAGACACTTCCTCTAACTCCTCCGGGGGGATCCCGAGGCGTTCCCAGGCCAGCCGAGAGACATAGTCTCTCCAGCGTGTCCTGGATCTTCCCCAGGGCCTCTTTCCGGTGGGACATGCCTGAAACAGGCGCCCAGGAGGCATCCGGAACAGATGCCCAAGCCACCTCAGCTGGCTCCTCTCGACGTGGAGGAGCAGCGGCTCTACTCCGAGCTGCCCCCGTGTGGCCGAGCTCCTCACCTTATCTCTAAGGGAGCGCCCAGCCACACGGCGGAGGAAACTCATTTCGACCGCTTGTATCCGCGATCTTGTTCTTTCGGTCACTACCCAAAGCTCACGACCATAGGTGAGGTCAGAACGTAGACCGACCGGTAAATAGAGAGCTTTGCCTTTCGACTCAGCTCCTTCTTCACCACAACAGTCCGATGCAGCGACTGCATCACTGCAGCCGCTGCACCGATCCGCCTGTCGATCTCACGCTCCATCCTTCCCTCACTCGTGAACAAGACCCCGAGATACTTGAACTCCTCCACTTGGGGCAAGGACACCCCACCCACCTGGAGAGGGCAAGCCATCTTTTTCCGGTCTAGAACCATGGCCTCGGATTTGGAGGTGCTGATTCTCATCCCAGCCGCTTCCCACTCGGCTGCAAACCGTCCCAGTGCATGTTGCAGGTCCGGGTTTGATGGCGCCATCAGGACAACATCGTCTGCAAACAGCAGAGATGAGATCCTGTGGTCCCCAAACCGGACACCCTCCGACCCCTGACTGCACCTAGAAATTCTGTCCATAAAAATTATGAACAGAACCGGTGACAAAGGGCAGCCCTGGCGGAGTCCAACATGCACTGGGAACAGGTCTGACTTACTGCCGGCAATGCGAACACAGCTCCTGCTCCGGTCATACAGGGACCGGACAGCCCTGAGCAAAGGGCCCCGGACCCCGTACTCCCGGAGCACCCCCCAAAGGACACCCCGAGGGACACGGTCGAAAGCCTTCTCCAGATCCACAAAGCACATCTGGACTGGTTGGGCAAACTCCCATGAGCCCTCGAGCACCCGATGGAGGGTATAGAGCTGGTCCAGTGTTCCACGACCGGGACGAAAACCACTCTGCTCCTCCTGAATCCGAGGTTCGACTATCGGTCGGATTCTCCTCTCCAGTACCTTGGAATAGACCTTACCCGGGAGGCTGAGGAGTGTGATCCCTCTGTAGTTGGAACACACCCTCCGGTCCCCCTTCTTGAACAGAGGGACCACCACCCCGGTCTGCCAGTCCAGAGGCACGGTCCCCGAACGCCACGCGATGTTGCAGAGACGTGTCAACCAAGACAGTCCTACAACATCCAGATACTTTAGGTACTCAGGGCGGATCTCATCCACCCCCGGAGTCCTGCCACCGAGGAGTTTGCGAACAACCTCAGTGACTTCAGCTTGGGTGATGGATGAGCCAGCCTCCGAGTCCCCGGTCTCTACTTCCTCTTCGAAAGACGTGACTGAGGGATTAAGGAGATCCTCAAAGTATTCCTTCCACCGTCCGACGACATCCCCAGTCGAGGTCAGCAGGCCTCCACCCGCACCGTAAACGGTGTTGGTGAGACACTGCTTCCCCCTCCTGAGGCGCCGGACGGTTTGCCAGAATTTCTTTGGTGCCGACCGATAGTCCTCCTCCATGGCCTCCCCGAACTCCTCCCAGGACCGGGTTTTTGCCTCTGCGACAGCACGAGCCGCGGCTCGCTTGGCCTGCCGATACCCGTCAATGACCACCGGAGACCTACAAGCCAGAGTGGCCTGATAGGGCTCCTTCTTCAGTCTGACGGCATCCCTTACTTCCGGTGTCCACCACCGGGTTCGGGGGTTGCCGCCACGACAGGCACCGGAGACCTTGCGACCACAACTCCGAGCAGCCGCATCAACAATGGAGGCGGAGAACATGGTCCACTCGGACTCAATGTCCCCAACCTCTCCCGGGACATGGGAGAAGCTCTCCCGGAGGTGCGAGTTGAATACCCTACTGACAGAGGGCTCCACTAGACGTTCCCAACAGACCCTCACAATGCGCTTGGGTCTGCCAAGTCTGTCCGGCTTCCTCCTCCGCCAGCGGATCCAACTCACCACCAGGTGGTGATCGGTTGACAACTCTGCCCCTCTCTTCACCCGAGTGTCCAAGACACGCGGCCGGAGGTCTGATGACACGACAACAAAGTCGATAATTGACCTCCGGCCTAGGGTGTCCTGGTGCCATGTGCACTGATGAACACCCTTGTGCTTGAACATGGTGTTCGTTATGGACAATCCGTGGCTAGCACAGAAGTCCAATAACTGAACACCGCTCGGGTTCAGATCGGGGAAGCCGTTCATCCCAATCACCCCTCTCCAGGTGTCACTGTCATTGCCCACGTGGGCGTTGAAGTCCCCCACAACGGAGTCCCCGGTCGGTGCACTGTCCAGTACTCCTCCCAAGGACTCCAAGAAGGCCGGGTACTCTGCACTGCTGTTCGGCCCGTAGGCCGCCACAACAGTGAGAGACCTGTCCCCCACCCGAAGGCGGAGGGACGCGACCCTCTCGTTCACCGGGGTAAACTCCAACACGTGGCGGCTGAGCTGAGGGGCCATCAGCAAGCCCACACCAGCCCGCCGCCTCTCCCCGCGGGCAACACCAGAGAAGTGGAGCGTCCAGCCCCTCTCGAGGAGATGGGTTCCAGAGCCCAAACTGTGCGTGGAGGTGACTATATCTAGTCGGTATCGCTCAACCTCCCGCACAAGCTCAGGCTCTTTCCCCCCCAGCGAGGTGACATTCCATGTCCCCAGAGTTAGTCTCTGTGTCTGGAGATCTGGTCGCCGAGGCCCCTGCCGTCGACTGCCGCCCAGATCTCTCTGCACCGGCCCCTTATGGATCCTCCTGCGGGTGGTGGGCCCACGGGAGGGCGGCCCCACGTCGCTCTTTCGGGCTGTGCCCGGCCGGGCCCCGTGGGGTAAGACCCGGCCAGCAGGCGCTCGCCATGGAGCACCCATCCCAGGCCTGGCTCCAGGATGGGGCCCCGGTGACGCCGTTCCGGGCGACGTAAACTGCCTCGTTCGTGTTGTCATCATAGAGGGCTTCTGAACCGATCTTTGTCTGACCCGTCACCTAGGACCTGTTTGCCTTGGGAGACCCTACCAGGGGCATGAAGCCCCCGACAACATAGCTCCCGGGATCATTCAGGCACTCAAACCCCTCCACCACGTTAAGGTGTCGGTTCAAGGAGAGGTTTTTATATATATATTTTTACTGACCCATCAAACTCAAATATTGTTCACAAACCTGTCAAAACCTTAGGCTGGCCACTATAAACGGAATCGAGGGAAACCCCATGGAGCATGTGATGCTCTGGTTTGGCAGATACAACAGCGAGTTGCACTTCCTGCGACTTTGCCCGCGAAGCAAAACTGAACACATCCTTTTACACCTTAGCAATATTTATGCCGTTTCATCAGCATCTTGATATGTCACGAGTGTGATGTGGAGTGGCTTTACAATATTAACATGAACATTAATATGATTATATGAATATTAATATGAATTGCTAGAAACAGATTTGGACAGATTTGTGAACAATATTTGAGAACATTCGAACGAAAACAAAACTGTTTATATTTTTGTTCAGTGTAATTTACCCCATTTGATTAAAATACTTCTTGCTTGTTCAAAACTGAGTTTTGAACAAGCAAGACTTTCAAACTACTTGCCACAAAATCAATTTTGAATTACTACTACAAGACCCTTATTTGAAGGACAACAAAGGTTTTGGCCGAAGTAGACTCTAAAAGTACATTAGATGTGTTAATGTGGAGGGTGTGGCAGCTTTAGCCCTATTTCTATTGGTGTGTTGTATTTTATTGTGAAAGTTTGACTTTTATGTCTTGTCTTTTCGATGCAGGATTTAGACTGGTCAGAGGTGTCACTTTCATTTCCATTGAACTTGTGCCCCATGACTATAAAGTTTATTTTATCTCTTAAAGGACAGCATGCATTTTGTAAACATTAAAATGACCTGAATCAAAATTTGATTCCCATGTATTATCTTCAAATGTACAATTGAGACCTCTCTTCCATTTTATATATATATATATATATATATATATATATATATATATATATATATATATATATATATATATATATATATATATATATATATATATATATATATATATATATATATTCTGTTTTTTCTCTTTGTGTTTGTGTCAAAACATCAATAGATGTGACTGTCAAATCCTGTTCTACGGAAAAAAAGTCCAGATCCACATTTGTTAATTCCCGGTTATGCACATAGATTGTAATTTCAAACAATAAAAATGTAAACTGTAAATAGGTATAAGAGTGTTTTGTTGTCTGCAGAAGTGTGTGCGGCGTGGTGCTTCTCTGTGTGCGGGGGAGCAGGAGTACATCCAGCAGAGGAAACAGATCTGTGCTCAGGCCCTCAGCGCTCTGGGAGTCTCATGCACCGCGGTACATCTCAAATAATACACACATTACATATACTCATGGTAGTTTTTGTGCTTGCATTTATACAATTTGTCCCCCAAATAATAAACAAGCCACTGCTGAAAATAACTGCTGAGACTGAACCTCGTACGTGTAAAATATATTGCAAGTACTTCTATTTCAGAGTTTCTGTGTTCCAGCGGTCATGTCGGAAAAAAACTATAATAATACATACTCACATACTCTCATACAGACTCAAATCAAACAATAAAACAGTGGAAAACAAAACTTTGTAATTGTGGTTCTATAATTACACAGAATACAACAAATTATGACGAGCGTATTTACACATTTGTAAAGGTTCATACCTACTGTATATACATATTGTATATAGTTTAAAGTGTGTTTTCTTTATTATGATCATAAATGTTATATTCCACTTTCCATGTATGAGTTCGACAGCATGTTTCTCTTTGTGTCTGGGTGGGTTTCCTCTGCACTTTCCACCAGCAATCAAAATATGCACAATTGGTCAAACCCTCCTATTCAAGTCCTGACCAAGCAAACTCAAGATCTCTACAGGCTCTGCACTGTGGGTGCCACTGCTCCTGACAATTTGCCCCAGCTGCATTTAAAGGATAGGTCAAATGCGGAGGGTGAATTTTGTGTCCAGGAGGAGGTGCCACACGTGTCCCTGCTGGGCTCTGGAGGAGGGCAGAGGGCTGCGGTCTCCCTGGTGGGCTCCCTGTCTCAGCTGTCCCAGGACGGGCTGCTGGACACTGTGCTGTACCTGGGAGGAGTGTCTGGCTCCACATGGTAACTCTCACACACATAGACACAGGACACCACTATCGTAACACAAGCTGCTGTTGTGTCCATGGGCATGACAGGTGGTTCTGTCTTGCTGAGTTTTGGAGTTGACTCAAAAAGCAGGTGGGCAAAGGTCTGACTGATTGGTGTAATGTCTGTGTTTATTGGATTATGTGCGTAATTGTGTAACTGATACCTCAACTGTACTGTAGCAGCTCTTTCATATTTTACTTTTACGGGACAAAATATCATTAATCACCATTGACATGCATTTTTGACACTCACTGCTGAAATTCTGAATGTCGTCATGTCACCAGCACAACCTCTACACCCAGAAGAATTCTTGTTCAGATCAGTAACTCAGAGCATCCACAACTATCACTTCATGTTGCAAAGGTATGTTCACTATTCCTGGAAATTGAAACCATCCCTGTTCTTGCATGGCCAGTATACTCACCAGACATGCCACGTTTGGGACGCTTTAGATCAGCTCCTGCCAATATCCAGCAACTTTGACTGCCAATTTGTTGGTCACACCAGATACTGACTGTTTTCTGACCTCCTCAGACCACCCAATAAAGTAAAACTGAACTTTTATTGTGGCCACCCTAAGGCACACCTGAGCAATATAGTATTTCTGGAAGAGGGTGACATTCAAAGTTGATCAATCAATCAATCAATCAATCAATCAATCGATCAATCAATTAATCAATCAATCAATCAATCAATCAGGATCAGAAAAGGTTTACTGCCATTGACAATGAACAGAATTCTCAAACATAAGAACTTGCTTTTGTGATTCAGTGCAACATAAAACAATGATAAAACAACCTATATAAAGTCAATCTACAAAAGTAAAAAATAAAAACAATTAAAAGTTGAATTTACATGAGAATGCAGAAAGTGAACAGTGCAGTGGGTGATTATTATAGTTAAAGTGACAGTGTTTAGGAAGTGTTCATGAGTCCAACGGCAGAGGGAAAGAAACTGTTCTAATGACGGGAGGTTCTGGTCCGGATAGACCGTAGCCTCTTGTCTGAGGGGAGTGGCCTCCTGCCTGAGGGGAGTGGCCTACTGCCTGAGGGGAGTGGCTCAAATAGTCTGTGTCCAGGGTGAGAAGGGTCGGCTGTGATCCGACCTGTTCATCTCAGAGCTCTGGAGACGTACAGGTCCTGCAGAGATGGAAGTCTGCAGCCGATCACCTTCTCAGCAGAGCGCGCAATGCGCTGTAGTCTCTGTTTGTCCCTGGCTGTGGCTCCAGCGTACCACATGGTGATGGAGGAAGTACATCCTCTGCTGGGCTTTCTTGATGAGGGAGCTGATGGTGGGCTCCCACTTGAGGTCCTGGGTGATGGTGGTGCCGAGGATACCAAAGGAGTCTACAGTGGTGATGGGGGAGTCTGTGATAGTGAGGGGGGGCTGTGACTTTCCTGAAGTCCACGGTCATCTCCACTGTCTTTTGGGCGTTGAACTCCAGGTTGTTACTGCTGCACCAGGACACCAGCATGTCCCCCTCCATCCTGTAGGCAGACTCTTACCCGTCCAAGATCAGCTCGATGAGGGTAGCGTCGTCCGCAAACTTAATCAGTTTTACAAAGTCGTGGCTGGAGGTGCAGCAGTTTGTGTACAGGGAGAAGAGCAGGGGAGAAAGTACACAGACCTGTGGAGCTCCAGTGCTGATAGTCCGAGTGTTTTAGAGGTATGTGACCAGTGTGTGCGTGTGCGTGTGTGCGTGTGTGCGTGTGTGTGTCTGTGTGTGTCTGTGTGTGTGTTTTTAGGGCCATGGCGTCCTTGTACAGTGACCCTGAGTGGAGCCGGGGTCTGGACTCACACATGGCCTCCCTGCTCACACCTCAGACTGTGGAGCTGGACCTGGCTGTGTCCTGGCTCAGTGAAAAAGCTGAGAGGGACGACTTCTCTCTGACCGACGTGTGGGGAGCTCTGACCGCTGCAGGCATCATGAAGCAGGTACTAAACTAGGTCTGAAGCAGGTACTAAACTAGGTCTGAAGCAGGTACTGAACTAGGTCTGAAGCAGGTACTGAACTAGGTCTGAAGCAGGTAGTGAACCAGGTCTGAAGCAAGTACTGAACCAGGTCTAAAGTAGGTCTGAAGCAGGTACTGAACTAGGTCTGAAGCAGGTAGTGAACCAGGTCTGAAGCAAGTACTGAACCAGGTCTAAAGCAGGTCTGAAGCAGGTACTGAATTAGGTCTGAAGCAGGTAGTGAACCAGGTCTGACGCAAGTTCTGAACCAGGTCTAAAGCAGGTCTGAAGCAGGTAGTGAACCAGGTCTGAAGCAGGTAGTGAACCAGGTCTGAAGCAGGTACTGAACTAGGTCTGAAGCAGCTACTGAACCAGGTCTGAAGCAGGTAGTGAACCAGGTCTGAAGCAGGTACTGAACTAGGTCTGAAGCAGCTACTGAACCAGGTCTGAAGCAGGTAGTGAACCAGGTCTGAAGCAGGTACTGAACTAGGTCTGAAGCAGCTACTGAACCAGGTCTGAAGCAGGTAGTGAACCAGGTCTGAAGCAGGTAGTGAACCAGGTCTGAAGCAGGTAGTGAACCAGGTCTGAAGCAGGTACTGAACTAGGTCTGAAGCAGCTACTGAACCAGGTCTGAAGCAGGTACTGAACTAGGTCTGAAGCAGCTACTGAACCAGGTCTGAAGCAGGTACTGAACTAGGTCTGAAGCAGCTACTGAACCAGGTCTGAAGCAGGTACTGAACCAGGTCTGAAGCAGGTACTGAACCAGGTCTGAAGCAAGTACTGAACTAGGTCTGAAGCAGGTACTGAACCAGGTCTGAAGCAAGTACTGAACCAGGTCTGAAGCAGGTTCTGAACAGGGATTAAGTCAGGTTCTAAATATGGACTAAAGCAGTAAAAAACATAAACTGTTAAACGTTTCTAAAAATATATATTTGAGTGTGCGTGTGCTGTTCCACAGTGGGACACCAGGAGGCTCTCAGAAGAGGCTTTAAGGAATGCCTCAAACCCTTACCCTGTGTACGGAGCCATCGAGAAGTACTGCTTCAATCAGGGGCCCATACATGGTACAGCTTTGACCAGCAGTGATAGTGTGTGGAAGCACCAACTCTTTTTCTCACTCACCTCCTGTTTTCATGTTGTCTCAGGGCGATGGTTTGAGCTGACCCCACACGAGACCGGCTTCTCTGAGCTGGAACTGTTTGTGGAGACCTCAGCTCTGGGCAGCAGGTTCCAGGGAGGCACTCTGCTGGAGGACAGGCCTGAGATGGACATGATCCAAGTCCAGGGTACGCGCAAACACACATGAATGGAGGCACAAGGACTCAATCTCTACTGGTGCACTTGGTGTAGATTAAAGTTGACGTATCATGCTTTTGTCTGCTATATATTTATAGTAAATAACAACTGTCATTATTGTTTTATATTTTGGACATTTTGAACCACATTATTGATCTAAAAGCACTTAATAAAATAAATAAGCCAGGTTAAAAACTGTGGTGCTGATGCTTGCCTCTTCAAACATGATTGTGCACATACAGACACTTGACGTCCCACACAGACAGTGAACATAACTAATGAAGAGGCTTGTATTTAAACAGACTGACAGTCTTTCTGAATCTGGGCTCCTTCAAACGATCTATAACGGCCCCAGAGATGTGTGGTGCTGATGGTAATAGATAAATATATGAATGAGATATTATTATGGGATTCTATTTTCTGAAACCTAGGTGCATGTCATGCTGGTCCCTACGCACATCGTACACAGGTGATGTGGCTCTTCTCATTCAGTTTTAATCTGCAAAAGAAATTTTTTAATTTGTATGTAGGAAAAAATACGCACAGCCTATAGCTGCAGATATGTTGTTTATAGAGTGCAAAGGAACTATCTTAAATATCTATAAAAATCTCACCGCAACCCTTCAAATGAAATTACAACAATTTCCCCCAAAAATTCATTGGTTACCAAAGCCACCTATCATTAAGAAGCTTTATAAACTGAACCATCTGCCTTGTTAAACATAACAAAGCACCCACTGTGTGCAGGCATCCTGGGCTGTGCTTTGGCCAATGAGAAGATGGAGCAACAAATTCCGGCCTGGCTCAATGGTACGTTTGCTAACAAGCTAACGCGCCAAGAAGCTAATGCTGCTCCAGCCTGTACGGATGTGTGCTAAAATAGTGTAGCATGTATATGTTGTCCTTGCAGTTCCGGCGTTTCTGGACACAGCGGCAGAGGCGTACCTGCGAAGTTATAATACCATCACTAAATTTATAACTCTGACCAAAGCTTATGTGACCAACGAGGGAGGGCTCACACACATTGACAACCTCCAGAACGCTCTTCAAGGTGATTCACAAAAATATTTTAAATTAACGGAAAATGGGCAGGGTAGTGGTGGTGGTCCCTCTGTTCAAGAAGGGGGACCAGAGGGTGTGTTCCAACTACAGAGGGATCACACTCCTCAGCCTCCTCGGTAAGGTCTATTCCAGGGTACTGGAGAGGAGAATGCTACCGATAGTCGAACCTCGGATTTAGGAGGAGCAGTGTGGTTTTTGTCCAGGTCGTGGAACACTGGACCAGCTCTTTACTCTCCATAAGGTGCTTGAGGGCTCATGGGAGTTTGCCCAACCAGTCCACATGTGCTTTATGGATCTGGAGTGTCCCTCGTGGATGTCCTTTTGGGTGTATCCCGGGAGTATGGGGTCCAGGGCTCTTTGCTCAGGGTTGTCCGCTGTATGACTGGAGCAGGAGCTGTGTTCGCTTTTTCGGCAGTGAGTCAAAAGTCTAAGCAGGGACTCCCAGACTTTCCTCTCCCCAGAAACTTCTTCCAACTCCTCCGGGGGGATCCCGAGGCGTTCCCAGGCCAGCCGAGAGACATAGTCCCTCCAGCGTGTCCTGGGTCTTTCCCAGGGCCTCTTCCCGGTGGCACATGCCCGAAACACCTCCCCAGGGAGGAGCCCAGGAGGCATCCGGAACAGATGCCTGAACCACCTCAGCTGGCTCCTCTCGACATGGAGGAGCAGTAGCTCTACACCAAGCTCCCCCCGTGTGACTGAGCTCCTCACCCTATATCTAAGGGAGTGCCCAGCCACTCTGAGGAAGAAACTAATTTCGACCGCTTTTATCCGCGATCTTGTCCTTTCGGTCATTACCCAAAGCTCATGACCATAGGTGAGGGTAGAAACGTAGACCGACCGATAAATCGAGAGCTTTGCCTTTCGACTCAGCTCCTTCTTTACCACAACAGTCTGAACCGGGCAAGGGAGCCCGACATGATGACATGACAATTGTATTACATTTGATTATTATTACTAAATGCGACACTGACCCTTCATGTGTTTTCTTTATATAGTAATAAAAATGCATTTGATTTATATAGTGCTTTTTGGACACCCAAAGACACAGTGCATTATTCTCTCCACACTCGGTGGTGGTAAGCTACTACCCAGGGGCAGACTGACAGAAGCGAGGCCCAAGTCCAATTCATAGGCAAATGTGGGTCAAGTATTATTGCCTAAAGACACTACTCCAGTTTGCACTGGAGCCACTGTCGGCCCCTGATTTTCCCTGTGGTCTCCCATCCTCTTGTCCCCACGGACATTGTTTAATCCGTTTTTTACTGTCGCCCTCAGGCAACTGTTGTTGTGATTTTGTGCGTTACAAAAATACATTGAATTGAATTGACCCAGGCCTGCTTTGTTTGGTAAATCTAATGAGATTGGACTTTGACAAGCAGGTATGGTTTCTTGCATTTGTTAAATATTTTCAAGAGTCAGTCTATGCAACACCAAAGCTTGGTTGCACGTAGTTAAAGCTAGTCTGAACTTTTAACGCTTGTTTTTTCCAGACAAAGTGAACCGTAATGAGTCCGTCCTGCTGGAGTCCCTAGGCCAAGAGCAAAGAGCGCAGCAGTTCCAGCAGTGGACCTTGGAATTGGGGACCGTGGTCCAGGACTGGACCCAGACTCTACCCGAGGGGCCCACACAGACGCATGGTTTGTAAAAATGGTGGAGGAAACTTCAGCTGATCAGAGAAGTTCCAATGGTTTTGTTCTTTTGTACAGTGTCTATGCTGGTCCGCAAGTTCATGCCCCTCATTCTGCGGTGGGAATGGGGTACGGTCAAGAACTTCCTCTACAAGTATGACGGTAAAGCCCTGTCTGAAGATGATCACTTAAGTTGCAAAACTTGTACAGGAATGAATCACATTTATTAGGGCATATTCAAATTTAAGACAAACATATGTATTCATATAAACAAATTTCCCTATTGCCAGGATAGAGTTCACCACAACCTTTAATTTGATCAATGTAAAGGCTATATAATAAAGTGTGACATATGTAATTGAATATAAAGCCCCTGAAGTTATACAGCCTTATTACAAAAACCCAAAATATGATTCCCACAGATTCTTTTTTTTTCAGATTTTAGGTTGCAAATTCTTCTTCTTTTCTTCTGTTTCATGATCTGTTTGTGTGTTAATTGTGCAGAGGTGCCTATCCCAGCCTGTCTGGCCTCTGTGGAGCACGTGCACCTGATGGATGCGGGGCTGCTTGTCAACGTGGGCTACCCCTCTTTCCTGGGATCGAGACGGGACATTGACCTCATCATCGCCCCGGAGTACAGCGCTGGGGATATGTTTGAGGTAGAACCACAGACTGTATATATAAGAGGACGTAGCTAAGCCGCTAGCTGTGGCGGTCCAAAAAAGAAGTGAGCCTGGGGGTAAATTGGCTGCTTTTGAATCTGCTCCTCTTTCTCTGTATGTACTACTGTCAGACTCGTCGTTCTGGACTTACGATGTTTGTATTAAAGGTCCCATATCATGCACAATCGACTTTTCAGAGCTTTTAACCTTTTTACAGTGCTATTGGTGCCTCATTTATGTGCCCAAAGGTTTTTTTTGATTGATTCCTGCAGTTTTTAGCGAGAGTACAGTCTCTATCCATCTCCTCGGATGAACAGATGGACGGGGCCTATCATTCAATGCGTCATCAGTGTTGAATGCTGTACACTTTCCTGTTTCTGCCGGAAGCACCCTGTACCTGAAACATACTTAAAAGGGTTAGGGTTTTGCTTTTGCAGATCATTATTTTTACAAAAGTGCAATACTGTTCTAAAACAGAATAATAATAAAAAACCCATGTACTTTCTTTTCAAAAAGCCACTGATCCTGGAACACTGTTTTAGCATCAACCATGCACCGTTTGAAGCTAATTAAAGTGATTATTTTAATGTCCCTTTTAATGTCACCTTGATTTAATCAAAACTGACACAAAACCCGGCCTGTTTTTGTTTTGTGCACTTTGAAAACACTGAATCTCTTAAAACAACAGTTGCACATTTGATCAGCATTTCTCCTCGTCAGAAAACATGTGATATACTTCTGTGGTCGCTCCAGCCTAAACTCAGGTCTCATTGTCAGACTCTGACACTGGCCCGGGCCTACGCGGCGGAGGTGCAGAAGCCCTTCCCACAGCTGGATGACCAGGTCCTGGAGGAGGAGAAGGACTGGCCCAGAGACTGCTACGTGTTTGAGGGCAACGACACGGCTCCTACTGTGGTCTTCATGCCCCTCTTCAACCGATGCAACTGCAAAGGTGAATACAACAAAACACTCCTGTTATCTTTTATTTCATGTTACATTTGACTTTCTAAACTTATGAAGTTTAAACTTGGGTCTTGATTACTCTCAAAAAAGAGCCATTACAATTGTCTATAAAGTTCCCTGGTCACACCAACCAGCTTTTTCTTTAATTTGATGACTACATCATATTAAAGAAAAACTTCAAATCAGGTTTAGGGCGTCACAAACCTCTCTTCCACTTCCACAAATCTATTTTTAGATAGAGATGCTCGTCACAAATTCACTCTAAGAGGTATAAACTATATCAGCCACAAAGAATCACTTTCAAATCCATGTGCATTTCAGGGGGGTTACTGTGTGGTTCTGTGATTTGAGAACTCAGGTGGAAGTGCGCATGCCACTGCTCCGTGCGGACTGATACAACACACACGTGCGTTTGTTTATTAGCCCGACGGATCGCATCGCATCTCTCGTCTCCCTTTCTCAGTCCTAATTTTGTCCCGTACACTGAGGGCAGGGCCGGCCCAAGCCTTCAGGGGGCCCTAAGCGAAAACATTTTTGGGGGCCCCTCACCACGTCATCACAATCAGTTTTATTGCCATTGTCAGTAAACAATTCACATATGGGAACTTTCTTCAACGCTAACAAAGCGCAACAAAACTCCAGGGCATTTGTTTGCCAGTTAGTTTATTCTCAGCACCTCACAAGCTCAAATATTGATAACTTAAATCCCACAATGCAACTTGGTATTCCGCTGACATCACCTCTACTCCCTGAACAAATAACACACGTCCCAGATATGTTTTTGAGCGTATTTGTGGGCGTTAAGGGTCGACAGCCACATTAGCACATTAGCAGTTTAAATTAATGAACAGGGGGGTCTTCTTTTTTGGGTCTTCTGCTGCATTTTAATGTGGTCCAGCCGGCTAAAGTAAGAGTAAAATGTTGAGGTTGTAATACTATAAAATGATGATGTGATGAAACTGTGCCAGGAGAAAATGACTAAAGCCAGTTATTAATACATTAGTGTACTTAATTACTCAATACAATATTGGTTATGAAAAATAATTATGGTCAAATTGATTCATTTTAACTGAAAATGTAAAAGTAATAGTTATCCTTACTAATTTATCTTTTACTGCTCCCAACTGTTCCTTCTTGCCAAAGTGACAAAACAAGTTATATTAAATTAAACAAATTGCATAAGCATTGCTTGATTAACAATTAACACTGATAAAACAGTGTAAACATGTTATTCCCAGAGAATGAACAGAACGAGAAGTGAAGGTCCAAACCTAGCTATAGTGAAGAGACTGCGTTTCTGGAGCTTTGCCACTTTTGTATGAAAATATATAATATTATTCTATAACAGACGTAATCATAATATGTCTGGTTATTTTTCACTATCAATTTATTATAATTTATAACAAATAGTCTAATGATGCTTTTTAAATAAATTGAAATGTTTTATTGCTCTATTAAAAGTTAATTACAATATAAATGTTTGTTCTGATCAGAACATCACACACTGGACTCCTGCATGAAACAATGCTGCGATGTGATTGGCTGATGGACCTTTCACGCATAAACCTTTACGTTCCTCTTATTCCACTTTAAGAAGTCAAAGTAAAACAGACATCACGAGTCACGATTGATCTCACACATGGTGATGTGAGAGAGAGGGACGCAAACTCAAACCCGCTCATCTCTAAGTGAGGCTGCACAGGGGCGGGACAGGGGCCCGGGACAGGGGCCCGGGACAGGGCCGCACACTGTTCACTCCAAAGTCTCACATCAGAGGTTCTGGACGAGACGGCGCTCGTCCGGACCGGATCTCCGCCTCTTAGTGACCCGGGGCACAGACGCCCCTCACCGGCCTCACCTGCAGCTGACACTACCGGGCTGGTGTAAATGTGAAGCTTATTATCTTTCATTCAGACACATTATGCGCGGGGCAGAGCTCTCGTCGCCTCCAGCCCGAGCGAACTAACGTGACAGACTCGTGTTGTTTCAAACAGCAGCATTAACCGTCTCTTTGTAAGATAAGTTCAATACCTGGAGAGTGTTGTTGAGTTTGCAGTTTCTTTACATCGTCAAGAAGTTTCTTCTTTCGTTTTTCGGCATCGGGGGGATACATTCCTCTGGACATGAGGACCACGTTGTGTTGTGTTTATGTTTTGCTCTCGTTCTGCTCGCGCACAATGAAGTTGACCAATCAGCGCAGGTTGGGTGTCTTGGTTGCCAGATTGTCATTACAAATAAATGCGGTTTGTGCGTTATGTTACCGCTGTGTGCGCTGCCGCGCCAGCAGCGCTACTACACTAGTGGCGCACGCTGCGCTTGCACTTCGCATAAAATGGGTTGCCAGATTGGGGGCCCTATTAAAGCCTCGGGGCCCTACGCGTCTGCTTAGTTCGCTTATAGGCCTGACTGAGGGAACTATATTATGATAGATCAATGCACTTAGACACGCGGAAACGTGCTGCTCTCATGGGGACGAGCCACATGAGGCTGCAGGTGAGCGGTAGGTGAGTTCTATGATTGACACGTGGCAGGACTAATCGGCAGTTCACGCCATGAGGAAATAAGACTCAGATTTGGGCCAGAAAAATTGTCCATTCAACCTTTAACTGAGGAAATGAAAAAGTGTTTAAGCAATAAAAAAGTACCTGGAGGAGAGTGAGTGATGCCATCTACAGTGAGTGAAGGTGAGGAGAGGGGGAGGAGAGGGAGAGGAGAGGAGGAGGAGAGGAGGAGAGGGGCGTGGAGGTTAGGGCGTGTCCTTGTCTTGAGTCATTGTATATCATTGTGTGTTGAATTATGTTCTCTCTTTTGTGTCTGTCAAAGTTTGTATTCGCACTGCCCCTGTTAAAGAAGAATATTCAGACAAATTATTGATAAGATTTGACCTACTGTGTCACAAAGTACTACAGGCCGATGGTTTAAGACTACAATAAAGTCTGAATTGTATTTCCCTGCTCTCCCAGACGCAGAGGAAGTGGCCCAGAGGATGGAGCAGTTCTCCACGTTTCAGAAGAGCTTCAGCCCCGACATGATCAAGCTTCTGCTGGACACGGCCAAAGAGAACATGAAGAACAACAAGGTGACCCTCCTCAGAGAGGTCAAGAAGGCTCTGACGCGCAGGAGGGCCAGAGGACACGCTGGACAATAAATAATAATGTTTTATCATGTTTTTGAATGTTGTTTCTTTATCTTTCTTTTATTCTTCTTTCATATTCTTTGTCTTATATTAAATTGGGCTTGTCAGTCTTTGAAATCTATTGGCTGTAAAGCACATTGAATGGCGTAATATATGAATGTGTTTTATGAATAAAATGGCTTTGCTTTGCTGTGTTGTAATTCTTTCAGGAAGTGTTCAGGTCGTAACCGAAGGATTCATTGACCCGTCCAGTTAAACAGAAAGTCTCAAGTTCTAAATGCATCCTCAGTCACCAAACATAGAACATGATTTAGGTGATTCACTCTGTAACCTGTGGAACATGGATCAGTTCTGTAGCTGGGAGGGGCCTTGAGGAAGTAAACAACAGGAGCACTGAAGGTCGACAAGGTCCACAAGGTCCACAAGGTCCACAAGGTCCACAAGGTCCACAAGGAGACAAGTGTTTTGGTTGGAGCCGTTGTCAGAGCTCCTGGTTTTAAGTCTTGTACATGTGGGTGAATCACAGCTGCATGAAGGAGGTTCCAGGACACAAACACACACAATGTTCTTTAGTTTAGTCTAGATTTAGTCATTCATTTCAGACTGGGATACACACGATCGCAATGTCTGCGGGTCCATGTCTCCGGGTCCCAGGTCCTGTACTGATGGAAATAAAGTTGTCCTGATTTAGAACTCCAGCCTCTTCTGTCTCTTCTTTCAACTCTCAGGCGTCTTCCATTTCTTCAACAACTCATAATAGTTTATAGTCAACTAGAAAATATGTATTTAATTTCATGTAGTAAAGGAGGAAGTAATTGCTTTTATTATTCATTTCATTGTTATTTTTTGACAAATATCTACTTTTATTCAGCTTTTTGATTACTTTTGATTCATGTTTTCTTTAGTTTTAGTCAGCAAAAATATGACACTGACAAAAATATTGAAATTAACACTGTTTTCGGCCCATTTCAAAGACTCACATCATCCAATTCCCTGTAAAATATATTGGGATGGAGCAGGTTGAACTTCCAAAGAGAAGAGGAGGTACAAAGAGAAGGTTTTTATATTTACACCTGACAAACACTGGCCCCTAGTGGCTCAAATTAAGAATACAAGATCAGACATTTCTTAAAGACAGATTATACAGTTAAATGTATTTTAATTAACATGAGGACAACAATTTACTGCTTAACCTGGTGATGGCAAAGTCTCAAGACAAATTAAATATATCTGTTTTATTGGGGTTCAGGACAAGTCGTCACAGTTCATTTAAGTGTATTTTGACACTGAGTAGAAAGTACAATTGTGTGAGACTAAAACACAGTTCACAAAATGGCTCTTTTGTGGCTTTCATTCCCTCATTTCATTATCGTCATCATCGCTGTGGGTCAGTCTGTCACAGCCTCTGACCCTGACTTTGACCTCTCATAACTCTGACATTTGACCTTGACATTGACCATAACTCCTTATTTGTAATAGCTATAAAAGTCCTGTTTCTCCAGGTCAAAGGATTCTTTCAACATTTCAAATTTTTCATTAGATTATCTTTTACAATCTGGTGAAAAACTTTTATGCCTTTTGTAATCCAGACCTTGAATCTCAGGTCAGTTCTATTTGGAACTAAACCTTGGTCATAAACCGACCAATTTAAGATTTTAACATCTTTGTTTAGTTTGTACTTATTGATTAGCTTCTTCCATGTTGTAAGCACAGATTTTACCCAGGGATTCTTAACTTCCTCCAAATGACTCAATCGTTTGTCATCTGCCAGGAAGGTCTGTACAGGAACAACCGGCACAACACTATTCTCAATATTTTCCCATTGATATTCTGGATCACACCAGTACAGCAACACTCTGATTGGAGCTGAAACAAAGTCAGCTTTTAATTTATTTATTTTTTTTAATTTTAATTGTAAAGTTTTGAATTGGATTCAAGGTTTCTTGGCAAGGGAAGGCAAGGAGGGATAGAGGAGGGACAGAGGAGGGACAGAGGAGGGACAGAGGAGGGACAGAGGAGGACAGAGGAGGGACAGAGGAGGGACAGAGGAGGGACAGAGGAGGGACAGAGGAGGACAGAGGAGGGACAGAGGAGGGACAGAGGAGGGACAGAGGAGGACAGAGGAGGGACAGAGGAGGGACAGAGGAGGGACAGAGGAGGACAGAGGAGGGACAGAGGAGGGACAGAGGAGGGACAGAGGAGGGACAAAAGCGTGCAGAGCGACAGAGCGCATATATAAGCCAGTGCTGTGACTCGTTCTAAACCCGCAACAGACGTGTGTGTGAGGGGCACAGAGGCAGATGTGTGTGTGTGTCTGTGTGTGTGTGTGTGTGTGTGTGTGAGGGGCACAGAGGCAGATGTGTGTGTGTGTGTGTGTGTGTGTGTGAGGGGCACAGAGGCAGATTTGTGTGTGTGTGTGTGTGTGTGTGTGTGTGTCTGTGTGTCTGTGTGTGTGTGTGTGTGTGTGAGGGGCACAGAGGCAGATTTGTGTGTGTGTGTGTGTGTGTGTGTCTGTGTGTGTGTGTGTGTGTGTGTGTGAGGGGCACAGAGGCAGACTGACCCAATCCTCTGCTGCTCTTGCATATAGAGATGACCCCTGTGTTGTGCCCCCCCCTCACTTTGAGAAGCTGGACTAACATAATATGTAGACTTGTGACTGGATTATCCACGGTCAGTCACATATGTATGAGGATTGCAGAGCCACAGAGAAATATGTTTTACATCTGTTTTAGTATCTGCTCGCACCACTTTAGCAGTCACTGCCTCGGACGATTTTTGTCCAAACTGAGCCAGCGACCTGTCCAGGCTCCGCTCAGACCAGCTGAGGGCCCCTCGGCTCCGCTCAGACCCGCTGAGGGCCCCTCGGCTCCGCTCAGACCCGCTGAGGGCAGCTTGGCTCCGCTCAGACCTGCTGAGGGCCGCTCGGCTCAGCAATGCCCCATCAGGTCTGTAGAAGAGGGGAAACAGGTAATCTAAGCTCAAATGTCTGCTCTGTTCATAGTTGTCACCATAGCTACAGTCACAGGCCATGGTTACTTCCACCAGGAGCCTCAGCCCAATCCCCCGATAGACCCTGCCTCCACACACACCCTGCGACCCCCCCACACCTCCAGGCTCCTCCCACAGGGGAGCACTTTAGTTTAGTTGGACTTTAAATCACATAAAAACACTGCACACAAATAAAAACCCTCAATGTCACGATAGCTGCCGTCACAGACAAATGTCTTTAATCAGAGAACTACAGGTCAAGTTAGTTCAGTAAATTTAAGCCCACATATTATTCAAATAATATAACTTAAAATAGGCCAATGGAAATGGTAACTTAAATGGGTATAACTAATAATAAGATAAATACTCATTTAGATGTGTAGCAAAAAGAAAAATACTTTATTAAGTGTTTTTAATAAACAGTTTGACTTTTGATCTTTCACCCAATGGGAGAAAATTAATGTGATTAGGTTGTTTAAAAAAAACAAAAGCGGATTAAAATTATGACTAAACTATTCGTGATTATTATGTTTTATAAATGACCAGCTCTTGATGAAGTGATGGAGGTTTGTGATGGAGGTTTGTGATGGAGGTTTGTGATGAAGGTTTGTGTTGGTGGTTTGTGATGGAGGTTTGAGATGAAGGTTTGTGATGGAGGTTTGTGATGGAGGTTTGAGATGGAGGTTTGTGATGAAGGTTTGTGATGAAGGTTTGTGATGGAGGTTTGTGATGGAGGTTTGTGATGAAGGTTTGTGTTGGTGGTTTGTGATGGAGGTTTGTGATGGAGGTTTGTGATGGAGGTTTGTGATGGAGGTTTGTGATGGAGGTTTGTGATGGAGGTTTGAGATGAAGGTTTGTGATGAAGGTTTGTGATGAAGGTTTGTGATGAAGGTTTGTGATGAAGGTTTGTGATGAAGGTTTGTGATGGAGGTTTGTGAGGTTTGTGATGGAGGTTTGTGATGAAGGTTTGTGATGAAGGTTTGTGATGAAGGTTTGTGATGGAGGTTTGTGATGGAGGTTTGTGATGAAGGTTTGTGTTGGTGGTTTGTGATGGAGGTTTGTGATGGAGGTTTGTGATGGAGGTTTGTGATGGAGGTTTGTGATGGAGGTTTGTGATGGAGGTTTGAGATGAAGGTTTGTGATGAAGGTTTGTGATGAAGGTTTGTGATGAAGGTTTGTGATGAAGGTTTGTGATGGAGGTTTGTGATGGAGGTTTGTGATGGAGGTTTGTGATGGAGGTTTGAGATGAAGGTTTGTGATGAAGGTTTGTGATGAAGGTTTGTGATGAAGGTTTGTGATGGAGGTTTGTGAGGTTTGTGATGGAGGTTTGTGATGAAGGTTTGTGATGAAGGTTTGTGATGAAGGTTTGTGATGGAGGTTTGTGATGAAGGTTTGTGATGAAGGTTTGTGATGGAAATTTGTGATGGAGGTTTGTGATGGAGGTTTGTGATGAAGGTTTGTGATGGAGGTTTGTGATGGAGGTTTGTGATGGAGGTTTGTGATGAAGGTTTGTGATGAAGGTTTGTGATGAAGGTTTGTGATGGAGGTTTGTGATGGAGGTTTGTGATGGAGGTTTGTGATGGAGGTTTGTGATGGAGGTTTGTGATGGAGGTTTGTGATGGAGGTTTGAGATGGAGGTTTGTGATGGAGGTTTGTGATGGAGGTTTGTGATGGAGGTTTGTGATGGAGGTTTGTGATGAAGGTTTGTGATGAAGGTTTGTGATGGAGGTTTGAGATGGAGGTTTGTGATGAAGGTTTGTGATGGTTTGTGATGAAGGTTTGTGATGGAGGTTTGAGATGGAGGTTTGTGATGGAGGTTTGTGATGAAGGTTTGTGATGGAGGTTTGTGATGGAGGTTTGAGATGGAGGTTTGTGATGAAGGTTTGTGATGGTTTGTGATGAAGGTTTGTGATGGAGGTTTGTGTTGGAGGTTTGTGATGGAGGTTTGTGATGGAGGTTTGTGTTGGTGGTTTGTGATGGAGGTTTGAGATGGAGGTTTGTGATGAAGGTTTGTGATGGTTTGTGATGAAGGTTTGTGATGGAGGTTTGAGATGGAGGTTTGTGATGGAGGTTTGTGATGAAGGTTTGTGATGGAGGTTTGTGATGGAGGTTTGAGATGGAGGTTTGTGATGAAGGTTTGTGATGGTTTGTGATGAAGGTTTGTGATGGAGGTTTGAGATGGAGGTTTGTGATGAAGGTTTGTGATGGAGGTTTGTGATGAAGGTTTGTGATGGAGGTTTGTGATGGAGGTTTGTGATGGAGGTTTGTGATGGAGGTTTGTGATGGAAATTTGTGATGGAGGTTTGTGATGAAGGTTTGTGATGGAGGTTTGTGATGGAGGTTTGTGATGGAGGTTTGTGATGGAGGTTTGTGATGAAGGTTTGTGATGGTTTGTGATGAAGGTTTGTGATGAAGGTTTGTGATGGAGGTTTGAGATGGAGGTTTGTGATGAAGGTTTGTGATGGAGGTTTGTGATGAAGGTTTGTGATGGAGGTTTGTGATGGAGGTTTGTGATGGAGGTTTGTGATGGAAATTTGTGATGGAGGTTTGTGATGGAGGTTTGAGATGGAGGTTTGTGATGAAGGTTTGTGATGGTTTGTGATGGAGGTTTGTGATGAAGGTTTGTGATGGAGGTTTGTGATGGAGGTTTGTGATGAAGGTTTGTGATGGAGGTTTGTGATGGAGGTTTGTGATGGAGGTTTGTGATGGAGGTTTGTGATGGAAATTTGTGATGGAGGTTTGTGATGAAGGTTTGTGATGGTTTGTGATGAAGGTTTGTGATGGAGGTTTGTGATGGAGGTTTGTGATGGAGGTTTGTGATGGAGGTTTGTGATGGAGGTTTGTGATGGAGGTTTGTGATGGAAATTTGTGATGGAGGTTTGTGATGGAGGTTTGTGATGGAAATTTGTGATGGAGGTTTGTGATGGTTTGTGATGGTTTGTGATGAAGGTTTGTGATGGAGGTTTGTGATGGAGGTTTGTGATGAAGGTTTGTGATGGAGGTTTGTGATGGAGGTTTGTGATGGAGGTTTGTGATGGAGGTTTGTGATGGAAATTTGTGATGGAGGTTTGTGATGAAGGTTTGTGATGGAGGTTTGTGATGGAGGTTTGTGATGGAGGTTTGTGATGAAGGTTTGTGATGGAGGTTTGTGATGGAGGTTTGTGATGGAGGTTTGTGATGGAGGTTTGTGATGAAGGTTTGTGATGGAGGTTTGTGATGGAGGTTTGTGATGGAGGTTTGTGATGGAGGTTTGTGATGGAGGTTTGTGATGGAGGTTTGTGATGAAGGTTTGTGATGGAGGTTTGTGATGAAGGTTTGTGATGGAGGTTTGTGATGGAGGTTTGTGATGGAGGTTTGTGATGAAGGTTTGTGATGGAGGTTTGTGATTCCTCAAATAAAGACCCAGAGGTTTTCCGTCCTTTGTCCCATGGAGCGTTCAGATGCTGAGTAAACTCTAACCCTTTTACTCTGCTTTGACTCATGGACTGTATTTTAGTGTCACCCATCTGTGTTCTTCAGCTGCCTCTATAAGTTTTCCTTTACCTTGTGTCATGTTTGTATGTTCTCTTATGTACGAGACAAATTCCCCTTGGGTCATTCAAGTAAATCTGTTTTTTATATTGATGATGCACATGGACCATGACATGGACTCACTTAAATGAACATGAACCCAACTGAACAAGGACATGAAATAACATTTTTCTCTCTTTATTTTATTCAGTTGATGTTAGTAAAACCCACTGTGTAATTAATAGAAATTAGAACAAAAGTTTTACTTGTATTTGGGTTTATTTCATATTAACAATAATCATCTGCTATTTGCTAATGGTCATGAGCAAAACTGATTGGATTTGAAAATGTTTATCCATTCAACAGGTAAAATAGAACATTATATAGAGCACTTGATTACAATGAATATGACGACCATGTTATAATCAATTTGTCATTAATATATCTAAAGAGTACGGTTATACATTGCACTCTGTCATTGACAAATAAAAAACAAAATAAATGAAAAAAATGAGAATGAAGACATAATTGACCATATTTTTCATATAGATACAGTCTCAGCTCACATTTCACTGCTGATATTGTGTCCTAAACAAATGTATTCATGTGACATTTGTTGCTCTATTGGAAGTCTCTGGTGTCTTTGCTCTATAACGTCTGTATTTTCTGTTACTACATGTTGTACATTTCCTCCAGACTTTCAATTGCTTCCTCTTTGTTGTACCTTCTCCACTCACTGGGGATTTCTCCTTCACCCAGGAATTTCCTTTTGTGGTGATCTTCTAATTCTTTTTGAAAATGACAAACAAACCATTTCCAGAAGACCAGCATCGATCCATTGGGAGTGATTAGCCATTCAGCATATTTCCCTCCAGCAGTTTGGTATTGTTTGTAGGGAACAGACTTTTCTTCACTGGAATCAGGATGAAAACTTTTATCACTGGCAACTGATGTGGTGCAAAAGTCAGTGAGCAGCTCCACTGTGTCTCTGAAATGCCATCCGTTAACCCCTCCAGGTCGATGGTAGGGCACACAGTGTTTGTCTGGACTGTGATCTTTGACTGTGTTGGTGCAAACAGCTGAACAGAAGGGACATGTTTCCCAGCAGCAGTTACACAGCTGATCTATCAGCATCTGGTCTGGCTTCATCCTGGCTTCATTTATCTCTGTGGGTGGGAGTTTTTTCAGATCGCTGATGATTGGGTCAAGGCTTTTCTCTATGGCATCTTTAAGAAAGTCAAAACTGTCAACGTCACGGAAATGTTGAGATGAAACTGAAACAGCAGTGAGTTTCTCTTTAATCAAGTTGTCAAACTCCTGAAGCCAGATCCTCACGTCTCCTTCCTCCACCTTTTCTGTCGCCTTGTATAAAGCTTCAGTCACAAACTTTTCTAAAGCTTCAACATTTTTCTTTATCAAAAGAGACACATTTTCATCGCCCGTTACATAATCATGCACTTTTTCATGGATGAAAGTCTCAATATACCTTTGTGGCTGACAGATGTAGGAGATGTAACTTTTAAAGTCTTCTTTCTCTGCCAGTGACTTTAACACATGCTTCTCTAAGTTGAGTCGACTTTCTTTAAAACCTGGATAGTTTTCCCTCATGTGTCCAGCGACATCACGGGCAGTTCTGTTGCGCACAGCCTCAGTCATGGAGGTCTTCAGTTTCTCACAGATCACTTCAGCCAGAACAACAGCTGAAGAGCTTCCTCTGCAGAAGCTGCTGAAGACATTGTAGTACTCGTTTCTCTTACTCTCCAAATATGTGTGAAAGTCGTTCTTTTTTTTATACTGAGCATGTGACTTTGAAATCCAGTCTTCTGCTCTGTCAAACACAAACAGGATCAGATCAACTGTAAACTCCTTTTTCAAGGAGTATTTCCAGTTTGATTCAAAATCTTCCACTTTTTTCTTCACATGTGATGCCACTTCAGACAAGTACGAGGAGTTGTAGCCTCTTGTTGCCACAGGTTTGTTTTTTATCAGCTTTAAAGCCTCTTTTTCAACAGCTTGGATATGATCTCGAATCTGATTTTGTTCGTCTTGTGGTTGAGGACCACCGAGGAAGTTCCAGAGTCTATTTCTTAAGCCAGTTAAATAAGGAATTGCAAAACCTTCCTTTTCTTTTCCTTTCTTTTCTTCCGAATTTTGTTTCTGCTTTGGATGTTTCTGACATACATACTGAGAATAATCTCTGTGCATTTGGAAATCCTTGTATGTTTTGGATGTTTCTGAATTGTGGATTAAAGCTGATTCAAAACCAAGCTGTTGCAGGACACTGAACACATCGTTAGTGATTATGACATTCTCAATGGGCTTTGTACCTTGGGCCAGTTTTCTAACCAAGTCTTCCCAAACACTATTGAACTGTTTTTTGAGTTCATTTTCATCTTTTGCTTTGTCCTTCAGTTGATGAGCAAGTTCTTTGCTTTTTTGGAGCAGTTTGTCCTCAAACATTGTTTTTTTCTCATCTAATTCTTTACTCGCTTTCTTTTGTTCAATGACATCACTCAGTTTTCTTTGAAGTCCATGAACCAATTCATCATAAAAATCTTTAATTTTGAGTTCAAAAGGCACTTTCCATTGAACTAACATTTCTTTGTCTTTGTCACTATCAAAGTATGTTTCAAAGTCATTTCTGATTTCACTATATTTTTTACCAATTTCTCCATGAAGATATTTGAGATCAACCTGATCAACTGATCCATTCTCTACTCTGGTGTACAGCTTCTCTTCAATTCTCAGCATCTCCTGTCTCAGGCTCCAAGTCCATTTTGAGTACTTAACCTCAAGTTTTCTGTACACTGCAATTTCAAGTGTGTTTCTGAAGCTGAACACAAAGTTTTCATTTAAAAGTGCAGCCCACAAATCCTGTACTTTGGTTTTGAACTCAGAAAGAGTGACTCCAGAAGATTTTTTAGCTTTGAAGAGGATGAAGCTCTTCAGCTCCTGAACACTTTCACTGTACCCTGGATTAGGAGGAGCCATCGGGGGACTTCCCTCCCACAGCTGAGCAAAGTATTTCACATCTTTTTGAACGTCAAACTCAATGATGTCACTGAAACTTTCAGCAGCACAAACTTCTTCCTTTGCAGCTAGTTGTACCATCTGGTCCAGTTTGTCTTGTAGTTTTCTTTTTCCATCCATGTTTTTCTCAGCAGCTCCAACATCTGTCACATTCTGATGAACAAACACACAACTTGGTGAAAGTTTGACCTTCTTCATCCTCATGAAAGCCTGAACCACAATCTGCAGAACATCTTGCATATCAGAGGGGTTTTCTCCAAAGATGTTCACCAAAGTCATGTTTCCTATTCCTACGACAAATGTGGCCAGTTCATTGTCGCGGTGAATTGTTGCATTTCCTTCCAACTCTAGAGCTCGCAGCCCCTCTGTGTCCACCACGAGGATGTAATCCCACTGAAAACCTTCCCTGATCTCGTCTGACAGTTTGACCAGCTGCATGAAGGCCCCTCTGGTGCATCTGCCTGCACTGACTGCAAACTGAAGACCAAACATGGCGTTCAGCATAGTTGACTTCCCACTGCTTTGTATGCCTAAGACTGACAAAACAAAGACCCTTTTGTCCCCCAGTTTGAGGATGACCTGATCTATAAGACTTGAGATCCATGTTATGGGGACCTGGCCTGCATCTCCATCCATCAGCTCCATGGGGTGTCCTGATATCATCAGCTCTGCTGCCAGCTCAGGGTATTTAGACCAGTCTGTCTTCTCATCCTCTGGCTGTTTCTTTAGACACTTATGAGCTTCATAGATCTGACCCATTTCTCTGAAGATGTGCTCCAGACCACATGTTGCTGACTGGAGGTTCTTTGAGATTTCAGAAAGTTCTTCTTGTTTGGACTTTAATTCATTTGATTTGTCAGGTTTCTTCTTCAGGTCTAAGACCTCAGACCACACCTGATCATAGCTTTGTAGAATTGAAGAAAGACAATCTGTGGCATGAGCATCCATTAAGATCTGTGTCCATTTAAGGAAATATTCCCTCTCAGTTGAAGACAAAGATGAGAGGTGTTTGATAAAAGACTTAACCAATTCACTACAGGGAGTTTTGCACTGATTTTCCCGCAGTTTATACATTTTAGTCTGTTTTTTACCTTTTTCTTTCTCAACATGTCCTTTGAGACGATATTGTTCTTTGTTTAATCTGCCCCATTCGTGCCACAATTCACCCTGACAGGGAAGAAACATGTTTTTAATTCTGGAAACATCTGTCGTTTCAATGGTCTTTGTCACTTCCGCTGCAGCAGAGAAACCCCTTTTGCAGGAGATGTTATTTTCATCCACTCTGATTCCAGTGTCCATGGTTGCCATGGCTCTAGTCAATTCAAGTTGAAGAGAAAAATCAGTAAAAGATAATATATCACTCATTATTTTTTTCAGTTCCTTTGAAACATCTGAAAGGCTTCTTTCTTTGATGCCAACTCTGTATTTGTTCTTCTTCATTTCTTTTGCACCCTCAGCATCATCTCCAACGAGAACAATGAGAGGTTTTGGAGACTTCAGAAGGGCTGAAATCACAGGATCTTTTTTCAACGTTGGCACAAAAACTACATTGACTGAGGCCTTGTCCATCATTATCTTCAGCTGTTTGTCATGATTAAGACCATCTCCATGAAGGTTACAGAAGGCCACACAGTCAGTGAAGGTGTCACTAGATCTTCCAGCAGGACAGTACCAGGCGATCTCTACCACTCCGTCAAACAGAAGGCGACTTTTGGTGCTGCCGGGACAGTTTCTGTGGAAGAAGGTGTTGTGGCGGTCATTGATCAAAGTGTTGATGAGCTGAGATTTGGACACAGACAGAGAGCCCAGGCGGAAACTAAACACCATCGGCGTCTCTGCTTTGCAGATGGGCGTTGACTTCATGGTGATGACTTTTATACTGCCGTTGGTTTCTGTTTTCTTCCATGTTTTCTTAATCTCTCTGAATGTCCACAGAGGACACTCTATGTCCCCAGTGAAAGGGTCAGGCACCAGCAGAGGTAAGGCGTACTGACACTGGGACAGTTTTGTGATGATCTTTTGCTTTAGAAAGTCGTCTGAACAGTGAAACACTGCCATCTGGAGGTCGAGAGGATGGATTTTAGACTGTTGGGACTGAGCTCCACTCTCCACTTGTTTATTAAAGAAAATGTCATCATCTTCATCTTCATTGTCATGTTGCTCTTTAGACTGCTTTTCACCAGAGGGTTCTTGTTCTGCCTCAACATATCTGGCCCCATAATCCAACATCAAGAGTTTATAAAGATAAACCGAGATAAGATCACTCTCACAAATGTTTTGGTCGTGTTTTAGAGATGGACGTATTTGATGAAACTCTGCAGAGCTCAGCTTTGTCTCCAAACACTTTTGAAGGTTTAGTCTGCTCAGTAGTGCATTTTGAGCCTTCATTGTTGTTCCCTGCAAAATAACAATAATAATATATATTTTTTTGATAAAACAAGTGCAAAAATTATTAAGTGCCAGTCTTACCGTTCTCTTCCTCTCCTCTGCTTGTTCATCTAAAACAAGAAAAGTAGGAGAAACAAAGTTCAAACTGAAAGTAGTGATAATGGACCCGTGGACATCATAAGTCAAACAAGGAGCCATAATCCTGACTCAAACCAAACTAGAGAAGCGTGTTGTGAAAAGGCCATTTTAGAGAGCTCTATGTTAGCCTTTTTGGGATTTCTGAGTAAATTAAATACATTAAAATATGTAAATGAATATGAAAACTTCAACTACTACTGAAAATAATTTCACCTTTCATCCTGATCCTTTGTTAAAAAAACACACTCAGGTTTGCAGCGTATATTAATTTATTTATTTATCTTTCTATCTGGTGATTAAACTCAAAATAATCACCGGAGGGTTTCTTTTTTTCTTTTCCTTCTTTTTTTTTATTGATGAATGAATGAACAGAATGGAAATTCTGGATTCCAGTGCACTAGTGCCTATAAGGTGTTTAGGCCTGTTACGTTAGTACCTACTTTGCTCTACTTTTTAGTACCCGCTTCCCCTTTGGGCCAATTCGAGCCAAAGCAGGGACTAAATGTGACATCCACACATTGGCAGAAATCACGGGGGGACACGACCCCCCTCAGCTGATGGTGTCCCCCGCTTTCTGACAGTGTCCCCCCCTGACAATTAAGTCAGTTTCAGATATGCATTGGATTTAATTTCTTCCATGTCATTTAGTTTTGAAAAATGTGAATATTTTATAGTAGAAAATAGTAGTATATGTATCTTTTTTCCAGATGACTAAAACTGAATCTTTTTCTTCTATGGAACACTCCTGGACGAATGAGGGATTTCACCGACGTGAATATTTTATGTTTGAAAATAACAAACCCCCCTCTTTTGTTCACTTGGTTCAGTCCATGTGCGGTGCATTCATTGCTCCAGCTGCAGCGCTGCTGCTTCAACTGAACTGTCCACTATAGACTCTCACGTCGCTGCTTTTGAAACTGCTTCAACACCTAAATGCAAAGATGTGCATGTGATACCGGGGGTCAGTATTTTATAATCGGCCTGCAATGAAATGAGAATTGCTTGACCAGACGGATTAAAAGACAACCCACACATCACTAGTGCTCTCTGCCTCCTCAGTCTCTCCTCTAAAGTTCTGTCTGTGGACCAGAGGCTGAAGGTTGTTCCCTGCACAAGGAGCAGCTTTTACAAACATGATGCAGTGAAACATGTCCAAATAGTGGTGCTCGGTCCAGTTTGTGTGCGCTCATGTCTGGGGTCAGTGGTCAGTGCGCTCCATATGCTCTGGTCCAGGCCTGTCTCTAAACTAAAGGGCAGTGTGGTATAAAGGCACCTTGACCCCATCTGAAGGCACAATTTTTGCCAATGCGTGACAAAAGATAATATATATCTATAATATATAATTATGATAACAATAGAAGGGCTCTTTAATCACCAAAGTAGGACTAAGTGTTTTGACTTCTTCACCACAACTCTCTGATACAGCGGCCATATCCCTGCAGATGCTGCACCGATACACGTGTCAGGGCGTGTTCACCTCTTAGGGATCATCTCAAAATGGGTTGAAGCTGAAAAGACGTAATTTTTTTCGTCTCTCTCTGGACCCCCTCCCCCCCTCAAAAGACGAAAGACTGGCTTCACATAAAATGTTAACGCATTGATAAAACGATAGTAACTTGATAGTCCCTGATCACCTTTAGTCCCTGAACATCCTTTGGTAAGTTTATCAGTAGAAGTTATGAATTCTCCAAATAATGTCACCTGTTGCGCATGTTTGTTTACTCGATCCACATGGTCCACGGCGCGCCGTGGCCAGCGCGGGGAGCGGGGCGGGCGCTCCCTCGCACAGGCCACTGTGCGGCGTGATCACAACGCACCGTGCGCACGGGCCGCGCACGGGCCGCGGTGCGCGCCGCGGGTTGCGGTGGGCCGCGGTGCGCGCACGGGCCACTGCGCGCCATGATCACAACGCACCGTGCACACGGGCCGCGCACGGGCCGCGGTGGGCCGCGGTGCGCGCACGGTCCGCGGTGCGCCGTGCTCCACCGTACGCACTCAAACAATAACAAAATAACAAAACAATGACTGCCACAACGATGTATTGAAGCTTCAAAGCAACAAAAAGACGAAATGTAGGTTCAACCCCCCCAAGACGAAAAATATTAAGTCTTTTCAGCTTCAACCCATTTTGAGATGATCCCTTAGTCCACTTTACTGAATAAATTGGGGACTACGAGTGGAGTCTGCATGTTTTTGCCATGTTAACGTGGGTTCTCTCTGGGTTCTCCGGCTTCCTCCCACCTTCCAAAGACAAGCATGTGTTGGGCAAAATTGGCAACTCTAAATTGGCCCGTGTGTGTGAGAGTGAATGGTTGTCTGTCTGTCTATGTGTTGGCCCTGCATCACACCCATCCCTGTCCAGGATGTACTCCGCCTAAGGCCCAAGTCACTGGGATAGGCTCCAGTCACCCGCGACCCCTAACAGGAACAAGTGGTAGAAAATGAATGAATTAATGAAGTTGAAACATTGTTTCAGTTTCATTTGGTTCAGTTCACGTTCTCTCCACATTTGAGCTCAAACAAACTGAAGAAAAATAAATATTAGAATATTCCCCTTGCCCGAGATATGGCACTGCATCACAAATAGGCTGAAGAAATTGCAGGTAACAACAACAAACTAGACACTGCATTGGCCAATAACTGATCTGTTACCAAATGAAAGAAATTCCAAGGGCCTCTTTGTCTCTCATCACAAACATCACTAAACACTTCCGTCTCATCTCAATTCATTTGATTTGTGCAAAACCTTGGCCAATTTCCCCCCCCAAAAAATCAAGCTTATTCAACAACAACTAACTCCCTCCTCTGCTCTAACTTTATCTCCTGCCACCATCGCCCTTTTCCTTCCCTCTGTCAATTCAATTTCTACCCTTTTTCAAAAATCTTGTCAACTTGATCCACTTCCCACAGTCCTTGTCAAAGCCACCCTTCTATCTTTGGCTCCTCCCTCACTACTGGAACTGTTACTCCTATGGTTCTGATCCCATTAGTCTCAATAATTTTGTCCCATCTCAAACCTTCCCATCTGCACCCCTCCAACAATCACGTCACACCCGTCCTACAGCTCCACTGGCTCCCCTCACACACCACATTCAACACAAAATCCTACTCACATTCAAAGCCATCCACTACCTTGCACTCCCATATCTCTGACCTCATCTATATTGCCACACCCACTCACCCCCTCCGCTCCTCCCACTCCTCCTCCTCCTCCTCCTCTCTACAGCTCTATGTCCCCTCTGCCCGATAGTCACCATGGGGACCAGAGCTTTCAAACCAGTGTGGAGACAGTGTAATAGGTCAAGGTTAAGGTGCAGTTTACATTATTGTCTCAGTTAGGTAATTTGTCATCTGCATTTGACCCATTCTTCAATGCTGCTGGGACATTCCTCAGGAGCAGTGGGCGCCACAGTGCAGCGCCCAGAGACCCATCTCTTATAAGAAGATTCCTGTTAGATTAAGATAGGTATTGGGTCGGTATCGGAGATAACAAACAATACAAAATTTGGATCTGGAGGCAAAAAACAATGTTTTCCCATTGTTGGTTGTAAGAAATGCATTTTAAATTAATCGGATTGAAGCAAGTGCATCGAGGTGCTTGTCATATTGGACAGAAATCTGAGATTCCCTTCACTAGTGCAGTGTGTTAAGGCCCTCAGCCAGTGTGTGCGTGTGCGTGTGCGTGTGCGTGTGCGTGTGCGTGTGCGTGTGTGTGTGTGTCCACTTGGCGCTCAAGAGACACGAGGAGGAGGAGAGCTCCGAGGGGCACTCAGGACGGGACCAATGTATGATCTTATGGGCAACTTTGAACCTGTGGTGTCTTAATGGATATATGATTAGGTATTTCACTTTGGGCTAAATGTTGATAATGCTTTTTTCTGGCAGCGCAATCGCGGGATGTGGAACTGACTTCATTCACTTAAATGGCTGCCCAAGTGACAGGGCTTTAGGATTGTCCACCAACACTCAAAAGTGTATTTATATTGAAACATCACAGTAACAGCAGTGGCCCCTGACATTTGGCCCCTCTGTAGAGACATGGACTCAACCAGAGCAGCCTAAGTCCCGCCCACTGAGTTTGACGAGTGAGTCTGACAGATTCTTAAAATATTTGAACCAACACCATGAAATCATGAATTAATTAAATACATATTTTTTATGTTAAGATTTAAATGTTATTGACACATTTCATTAATTTGTTGACCATTGTATTTATTCATTGTAAATGTAATTAATTCATTGTACTTAATTTACTGCACATTTAATTCATTTGTCATGCATTTAAGCATTTAATTCTGGCACACAAAATCCTCCATATTTCTTTACCTTAACTACATCAAAAGCAATACATTTTCCACTTTGCTGTGCATTTTGTGCCTTAATACAAAAACATATTACAGCACAAACAGACCAGAACGAGGAAACATGTAAAGTGCAGTCAATTGTTTACAGCATGTATAATTTATGCTATGATTTTCTAAAATTAGCTTTTGACTTTAACCGTTTACAAAAAAAAGTTGGTATTTTGTTCTGTATTTTCTTTGAGTAAGATAATGAAACATAGTTCGTCCTGGTAGAGGTTTCAAGAGGAGGTTTGCAGCCTCATGATTTCATTCCAAGAAGAATTTGTAATTTCCATTTTACCTGTTGTTGATCGTTGAGTAGCTGAACTGTTTCTGGAGCCTCCAGCATCTGCTATATCTCCATTATTATCCACACCAAGCTATAAGAAAAACAATAATTATCATGATCAAAAGCAAGGGTTTGAATTAAAACATTTGTTGTACAAGATTTAAAAAAAAATTTAGAAAAAAAGACGGGGTGGGAGGGTTTTGTTTTTCAGGTTTTTCAAAGTTGTAAATTGATTTACTCCAGCACAGCTCAATCCCTTCTGTGCACATGTATGCACATTGTCTTCCACATTTCCTGTTTTAGTAGGGGTTAGGTTACTTTATTCATAAAGTTGTCTGACATACTGAATGTCAATCACACTGAACTGTCGCTCTGTTGAGTCGTTTGTCATCTGCGCATGGTCAAGACATTGTAATGATCTGACCTTTTCATAACAAGGCTTTAAAGATAGCAAATAAATACAGGAGCTTTTATTTTGAAGTGTTAAATGGAGTTGGAGATGTTAATCGCTAACTGAGGTTCAGGAGCGGGACCACGCCTCAACCTCCACTCCACTAGTAAACACACCCTACTCTCTAACCACACCTCTAATTACCCAGAAGCCCTATTTATAAGGCCTATACAGATAAGATAAGATAATCCTTTATTGTCCCCACATGGGGAAATTTCATTGTTGCAACGCAGGTAGATACAGAGGTAGATACAGAAGAACAGATCACTTATAGGAAGTTTGAAAAACACTCTCAGTAGAAGATCTCCTATAAATAAAAACTCCCATAGACAAAACCCAACAAGGGATGGAGGGGAAGAATAATAAAGATAAAAATAAATAAATAAATAAACATAATAATATAATATTCACAGCATATCTTGTCATCTCAGCTCTCTCGACCCCACCCTCCCACCCCATGTCTCTATCATCTTCACCTTAACACATCACCATCTACGGAGGGGGGGTTCTGAATCGGCTGGAAAATGGTTGTTTTGACTTCCGCCCAAACCACAATGCTGCTCTGTGATTGGTTCCAGTCACAGATTGGTTCCTGTGGGCCCTAAATGCAGTGACGTGCGGTGAGGTTCAGGGCTAGTGAGGCACCGATTCTTTCAGAGTCAGATTAACAAAAGCGACCCAAACCCAAATGAACCCAAAAGAGCGCCTTAAACAGGTCATTCTGGACTAAAAAGAGGAGAAGCAGCAGGAGACTTTCATTCATTCCTCACCGTTTGTGTGCTATACAGTCCAACTAGCTCCGCCCTTAGTCTCACAAAGTCAAAGAACTTTGCATATTTTGACTCTGCAGTTTTGTGTCATCAAAATGTTGGGACATTTCACAACATTTTGTGCAATCCACTAAAGTTTATACCAAGGAAAGCTCGCTCACCAAAATGATCAAACCTGACTTTAATCTGATCACTGATGTTATCAAAAATGTAATGTAATGCGCCCTCTTCATTCGGCACATGAAGCCTCGCTGAGTGAACTTTTACTGCGGTTTTATAATGAATCTATGAGCCTAGAACATCCTTCAGAAATACATTTCATACATTATCGAGAATATGGAAGCACTGAGCACATGGTCAGGGTGTTTTATTTGTTATAAACTGAGGGAGAGAGCGAAACATAATTTACATTGCACCAGCTCAGTTTGTGAGGAGTGTGTGTGTGTGTGTGTGTGTCTGTGTGTGTGTGTGCCTGTGTGTGTGTGTGTGCCTGTGTGTGTGTGTGTGCCTGTGTGTGTGTGTGTGTGTCTGTGTGTGTGTGTGCCTGTGTGTGTGTGTGTGTGTGCCTGTGTGTGTGTGTGTGCCTGTGTGTGTGTGTCTGTGCCTGTGTGTGCGTGCATGCGTGCGTGCGTGCGTGTGTATTTGTGTGTGTGTGTGTGCGTGCGTGTGTATGTGTGCCTGTGTGTGTGTGCGTGCGTGTGTATGTGTGCCTGTGCGTGTGTGCGTGCGTGTGTATGTGTGCCTGTGTGTGCGTGCGTGTGTGTGTGTGTGCGTGTGTGTGTGTATGTGTATGTGTATGTGTGTGTGCGTGTGTGCGTGCGTGCGTGCGTGTATGTGTGTGTGTGTGTGTGTGCCTGTGTGTGTGTGTGCGTGCGTGCGTGCGTGCGTGCGTGTGTGTGTGTGTGTGTATGTGTATGTGTATGTGTATGTGTATGTGTATGTGTGTGTGTGTGTGTGCCTGTGTGTGTGTGCTCCAGAGGCTGAGCAGCTGCAGCCTCCTCCCTGTATCTGGCAAACATCTGAACATTTTGACATTTCTTATTGAAAAAATATTGTTCGATATTGGATTCAAACGGAAAGAGGGTTTATAATACATACATACATCACATCTCTTCCATCCAGAAGTCGAGTTGAATTTAAAAATACAATTTTATTCTAAATAATTTGGTTGGATTCTTAGAATATAGGCCCTCTCTACATTATCTACATAATTATAGTTATATATATATATATATTTTTAATTTGCCCACCCTTTTATTTTAAATGTACTTTTGATTCAGCTATTCGGCAGCAAGCTGTTAGCCCCGGAGCTAACGGTTTAGCCACGAAAACTAACGCCAAACTACCATGAAACACATATAAAGCATGACCCACCCAACCGACGGTTCAAGAAATACTACATAATTATACAATTTGTACAGAACAACGCTGAAAAATAAGCCGATAACATGGCGCTAGCCTAGCTTATCTTCCAACTTAGCCCGCGGCTAACACAGGAACAACAACACCTACTGAGCTAGTTTTCGATGTGCATATCATTTTAGCATGTATGCCTTTGCCTATGTCTTTTTGTACTCCGTACTCAATACACGTGTACTCCATCTTCAAGCTACCACGGAGCCATGTGGCTCGCAGCTGATTGGCCGAAAAATAACAACAATGCGCTGCTGGAAATAGGTGACACCCCCGAGGAGCGCTGGAAAAAGACCCGAAAACTATCAATTTTTAACAGCTTAATGTATACTTTTAAGACAACCAATAGTGTTATCTGAAGCACAGAGGGGCTTCAGATAAGATCCTTCATAACTTCAACTTGCACATTCTGCAAAAAAATGAAAATCGCACTCGTTTTCTCCGACTTGTGGCGGTTTTTAGCGCGGTGAGTCACATATATATTTTTTCAGGATTGACAGGTGATGAGGCACTGCCTCCCCTGCCTCCCCTGAATGCACGTCACTGCCTAAATGCAATGTGATTTGTCCGTTAAACCACTAGTTCGGACTGCGAATGAATCAGTGAGAGCCAAACAAGATGGGTTCTTGCTGGCAAGGTTGATTACATATTGATTAATATGTACTTTAACTGCAGACTTTAATTTGAGAGTATTTACATGAAAATAAGGTGAACGTTGTAGGAATTACAGTTTGTTTATGTGCCTCCCACTTTCTAAGGCAGGGGTCCCCAACCTTTTTTGCACCACGGACCGGAATAATGTAGGTTTTATTTTCATAGAGGTTTTGGTTAACTTGCGTGGAAGTGGGCGGGGCTTAGGCTTTCATTCGATTCAGCTCAGAAGGCGAAATGTTCTCAAAAGACGCGTTTGTACATTATTAAGTGTACCATACCAAAAGATCCGAATTGTAGTAACATAACGTACAGTTACACGTGTCCTCACTGTTCATCTGACTGGTGGAACCTCATCAGATAAATATGGCAAAAATTAGTGCATAAAAATTAGAACTCACCACAGGCTGAATCAGTGGGGACCCTGCACGTGTTTCTGTGCATGAGGTGGTCCCATCCTAGGAGTGATGGAGACAATGACACCCGCAGTGTGTTTGAAACCAGTTCGCTCCGTAGTTTTGTCTTGTCACTGCAGAAAAGCCCACTTCACACAGAGGATGTTGGAAATTGTAGTAAGGCTTTTAGTGATCTTGTGCCGATGTCAAGATATTCTGGCCTGATTTTCATCCAGAATGTCAGCAGAGTTGTTACATCAAATATACGTCTAAGACCACTGTCATTTTCAATCTCCAACAGCTCATCCTCTTGTTGCACATGCTCGATTTGCCCGGTTTAATGGGTCGAGGATCCATTCACGTGCAGTTTGCGGATCTTTTGCGCACGGGAAGTAGCGCTCAAACTCTTGTTAAAGTAAAAACAGGTGATCGCGTAGCAGCTGGAGAATGCTGGCCCAGGTGTCACTTGGCCTTTTCCCCTTTGCAAAAAAGCTCTCCAAAGACTTTTGTTTTTCACTCATTTTCGCGAGCTTTTGGGTCTGCTTTTGGGCAGCATGTATCATGTATAATGCATGTATCAGTTATGTTATCACGCAGGACAAGAGCATAGATAGAATATACGTGCCATTATATTTAATGGATTTCATTGGCAATTTCCTATAAGGCTTTTCATTATACATCCACAGACGAGCTTATTAGCGTCATGAGGAACAGGCCAAAGTTACGTCGGAGAAGATGCTGTCGGTGGTTGGGGACCCCTGTTCTAAGGGACCAAAAGTAATGGGACAATTAGCTGGTTAGCTTTTCCAAGACCAGGTGTGTGTTATTCGTTCATAATCTCATTTACAAGGAGCAGATAAAAGGTCTAGAGTTAATTTCAAGTGTGCTATCACTATCAGTGAAGCAAGCATGTTTGGAACATTCTTAAAAATAAATAAAATGCTGGTGAGCGCAGCAACACAACTGTGGTGGATGACCAAGGAATTCTTTCCATGGTGAATAAAAACTCCTTCACAACAGTTGTCCAGATCAAGGACACTTTCCAGGCTTATGTGTGTCAAAGGCAACAATCAAGAGAAGACTTCACTCGAGTGAATACAGAGGGGTCACCACAAGATGTACATAAACAATTGGTGAGCCTCAAAAACAGGAAGGCCAGATTAGAGTTTGCCACACAACATCTAAAAAAGCCTTAACAGTCCTAGAACAACATCCTGTGGACAGACGAGACAAAAAACAACTTGTACCAGTGTGATGAGAAGAGTATGGAGAAGGAAAGGAACAGCTCATGATCCAAGTCATACCACATCATCAGTGAAGCTTGGAAGTGATAGTGTCATGGTTTGGGCATGTTAATGCTAATGGAACTGGTTCTCTTGTATTTATTGATGATGTAACAGGATGAATTCTGAAGTGTTAATATTATCTACTCAAATTTAGACAAATGCTTCAGAACTCATTGGACGGTACTTCACAGTGCAGATGGACAAAAACCTCAAATATACGAAAGCAACCAAAGAGGTTTTAAAGGCAAAGAAGTGGAATGTTGTGCCAATTAAAGCTGAAAGTCTGCAGTTAAAGTACATCTTGTTTGTTTAATTTCAAATCCATTGTGGTTGTGTAGAGCCAAAATGATTAGAATTGTGACTGACTGTGTCATTGAACATAAATACATACTTTTAATGTCACCTTTGTTTGGTCCTCCCTGTTTGGGTCCTGGTTCATCCTGTGCAGGTCCTTCTGGTCCTGGACCTCCCTGTGCTGATCCTTATCCTCCCTGACCTGGTCCTGGTCCTTCCTGTGTAGGTCCTGGTCCTTCATATGCTGGTCCTCACTGTGCAGGTTCTGGTCCTCCCTGTTCTGGACCTGGTTCTCCCTGTGCAGGTTCTGGTCCTCCCTGTTCTGGACCTGGTTCTCCCTGTTCTGGTCCTGGTCCTTCATGTTCTGGTCCTCAATGTGCTGGTCCTCCCTGTGCTGATCCTGGTCCTCCCTGACCTGATCCTGGTCCTTCCTGTGCAGGCCCTGGTCCTTCATATGCTGGTCCTCACTATGCAGGTTCTGGTCCTCCCTGTTCTGGTCCTGGTCCTTCATGTTCTGGTTCTGGTCCTTCATGTTCTGGTCCTGGTCCTTCATGTTCTGGTCCTGGACCTTCATGTTCTGGTCCTGGTCCTTCATGTTCTGATCCTGGTCCTCCCTGACCTGATCCTGGTCCTTCCTGTGCAGGCCCTGGTCGTTCATATGCTGGTCCTCACTATGCAGGTTCTGGTCCTCCCTGTTCTGGTCCTGGTCCTTCATGTTCTGGTCCTGGTCCTTCATGTTCTGGTCCTGGTCCTTCATGTTCTGGTCCTGGTCCTTCATGTTCTGGTCCTGGTCCTTCATGTTTTCCTCATGTCCTCCCTGTGCTGGTCCTGGTCCTTCTTTCTGGGTTCTCCTGTAGCACTTTGAATCATTCTCTGACACCATGATACCAATCTTCTCCATTAGAGAAAATATCTCTCCTGCATCTCTCAGATTTTTAGAGCAAACGTGGCATCTTTTAACAGAAAAATGACTTAAGTCTTTCAGATCAGCCATCGCTCCTTCACACTGTTCCTTGGACTCAAGTGTTTCTACTGTGATTAAATAGTTCAGTGCTCCTTCTCCAAAAGAGGTCTTCAGCCAGTGCACGCTGGCCTCATACTGACTGACACTGTGACCATGAGGGAGCAGCAGGAGAAAGGCATCGATGCCTTTATCTGAAGGAAAGTGGTCAGTGTTTTTGAGACCGAGAAAATCAAAGACCTGGATGACCCGACCACAGAGATCATACAACATGGATGAAAATGGTTCATGCTCTTTGTCTGGGCCCAGCAAGAGATTTGGACCAGGTTCAACAGCATCAGGATCACCAAATATCACAAGTGTGAGCTCAGGAGGCACTGGAACAAAAGGACAATACATGGATTTTATCTTCCTGTTATAGAATGTGCCATTTGATTACTTTTTTTCATAAAAAATATAATACAAAAATATAATATTTCGTTTTAAGCTCTTGTTATAGCAACACTTTTATTGTTTCATAATTATTAAACCCATGGATCACACACAGTTCTGTGAAATTCGTCTAAACTATTAAAACAAATCTGTTAAATTTGTTAAGTCTTAGGCCTCTTATAATCACTCCAGAGTAAATGTGTTCAGTCTAACACAGGAAGTGTTTTTGAAATCTGTTGCTGCTACATTTTCTTACCTTTATCTTCAGAAGGTGCTGGGATCATGATACAATTGTCAGAGTCAGTGCAGCCGTCTTTTCCCTTTAGAAACATCACAGAACCACAGTAATTAATTTCAACATGTCCTTTAGTACAGTACACACAATAATGTATTAAATTGTCATAATATAATTAGTAATTAGTAGGGGTACACAATATATCGACCCAGTATCGGTATTGGCTGATATACATGTCATTGAGTAATTTCGGTTTCTGTCCAAAACCCCCGATATCAGTCTGCGATGTTATTCCTTGGTAATGAAAGAGTTAACAGTGCCGTCTCTTCATAAAAAGGAAGAAAACAACTGTCTTCTCACAGAACAGACTATAAACTTGAATCCAGTCTTTATTCTGAGTCAAAAGACCCAAAATTACAAAGTTACAGACTTTTAAAAGCTCTAGAAAGGTTTCAGACAAAACTTCATCATTAAATATTGACTTTATTCCGCTCCGCCCTCTTTTCCCACGTGTTCACCACTTGTGTTGTAATAGCACTTTAGTTCCAGCAGATTTAGAATTTAGAAAATATCGGCCCAATATTAGTTATCGGCCAAAGCTTTTCCAACGACGAAAGTATCGTATCGGCCCAAGATGGGAACAAGCGGTAGAAAAAAGGAAACATTTATGTTGAATTTTGTTATGTTTAATCTTGCAAATATTCCTGTGAGAGGTAAATGTTGTTTTATTATTAACAATAGTAGGACAACAAGAACAAAAACAGCAAAAGAAATACAACACAGAAAAATAAAGGGACAACAGTCTAGAAACTTCAGAGCGGGGTGATTGTGTGTGTGTGTGTGTGTGTGTGTGTGTGTGTGTGTGTGTGTGTGTGTGTGTGTGTGCATATGTGTGTGTGTCTTCAAACAGACACTGCTACCATATACAGTGTTTCCCCCAGCCCTATTTAGCGTAGCGGCCGATAGTTCAGTAAAGTTAGCGTCATATTCACAGATTCGGACTTCTGAGATCAATAGCTCCAAAACTCAAACTTCTTTACAGATCATACACATTCCAAAATACTCACATCTACACATCCAAGCGACTCCAACCTAGTTTTTAAAAATCAGTGTGTATTGGGCACAGCGAATTACACTGCTCCAAATGTGCAGCCGGAGCCAAGACGAGTACTTAGGCACCGTCATCAAAAAGCAAAACCAAAAATGGAAACGTTTTATAGCTGGATTTTATAGAGCAATACAATTTGAATAACACAACAAATGCACCATGATGGACACACCAGCAACCTTTATTTTACTATATTAAAACATTTTTTAATTAATCTCCAATAGCTTTTTAAATATTTGATGTAGGATCACCAAATTCACAGCACTTATCAATAATTGAAATATAAATACTTTTCATTGAATTGTTGTACAACCCACCACAAATATAGCATGTAAATAAATACATTATTGTTGGTTGTTGTTGTTATTTTTATATATATATATATATATATATATATATTCTGCGCAGATGTTTCTGTAAACTATGCAAGCCACCTGGTTATGGCGCTATATATATATATATATATATATATATATATATATATATATATATATATATATATATATATATATATATATATATATATATATATATATATATATATATATATATATATATATATATATATATATATATATATGATGGGGCTCGAAGAGCCTTCATAGGGGAACTCGATGAGGTTGTGGAAAACCACCCTTGAGGCCAATGGCAAGACACTTGCACAAGTGACCATCAAATGTGGCACATACCAAGGTGATGCGCTGTCCCTACTGCTGTTCTGCACAGGTCTGAACCCCCTCAGCCAAATAATGGATACTCAGGAATGGGGCTACCATCAGTCACCTCTACATGGATGACATCAAGTTGTATGCTAAGAGCGAGCGGGACATTGACTCCCTGATCCACACCACCAGGATCTACAGCTCAGATATCGAAATGTCATTCGGACTAAAGAAGTTTGGGCGGATGGTGACTAAGAGAGGGAAGGTAGTCCAAACAGAGGTGGTCTCACTCCCAGAAGGAACGATAGACATTGAGGACAGTTACAAGTACCTGGGAATCCCACAGGCAAATGGCAACCTCGAAGAGATAACAAGGAAAGCGGCTACGGCCAAATACCTGCAACGAGTGAGACAAGTTCTCAGAAGCAGCTCAATGACAAGAACAAGTCCCGGGCAATAAACAGCTACGCCCGGCCAGTGATCCGATACCCTGCAGGAATAGTCAGTTGGCCAAAGGAGGAGATACAGACCACAGATGTTAAGACACGAAAGCTCCTGACCATGCATGGAGGGTTCCATCCCAAATCCAGCATCCTGAGACTGTATACTAGCCGTAAGGAAGGAGGCCGAGGACTAGTGAGCGTGAGAGCCACTATCCAGGACAAAACATTCAAGATCCATACACGTACATCAAGGACAAGGCTCTTACAGATGACATGCTCTGTGAACGTCTCAGACAATGGGGAATAGAGGTCGATGAGGTGTTGGAGGGACCATCATGGGAGGACACACCCCTACATGGGATGTACCACCGGAACATAACTGATATCACGAAATCCTACCAATGGTTAGAAAGAGCCCGTCTGAAGGACAGCACAGAGACCCTGACCATGAGCGCACAGGAGCAGACCCTGAACACCAGATCAATAGAGGCTCAGATCTACCACACCAGACAAGACCCAAGGTGTAGGCTGTGCAAAGGGGGCGCTGAGACCATCCCACACATAACTGCAGGGTGTAAGATGCTGGCAGGGACAGCACACATGGAGCGCCATAACCAGGTGTGATAGTGTACAGAAACATCTGTGCAGAGTACGGGCTGGAGACCCCAAGCAAAAAGTGGGAAACGCCTCCAAAGGTGGTGGAGAATGACCGAGCCAAGATCCTCTGGGACTTCCAGATACAGACAGACAGCATGGTAATGGCAAACCAACCGAACATAGTGGTGGTCGACAAGTTGCAGAGGAAAGCCGTGGTGGTGGATATTGCAGTACCAAGGGATGGAAACATCCATAAAAAGGAACATGAGAAACTAGAGAAATACCAAGGCCTCAGAGAGGAGTTGCATATACACACACACACACACACATATATATTATATATATATACATATATATATATATATACATATATATATATATATATGTATATATATATATGTATATATATATATGTATATGTATATATATATGTATATATATGTATATATGTGTAATATATATATATGTATATATATGTATATATGTGTAATATATATATATATATATATATATATATATGTATATATGTATATATATATGTATATATATATATATATGTATATATATATATGTGTGTATATATATATATATATATATATATATATATATATATATATATATACATATATATACATATATATACATACATATACCTTTCTCTTCACCCTTTACACTGCAGACTTCAGACATGACACGGACAGCTGTGTCCTGCAGAAGTTCTCTGACGACTCTGCCATCATCGGACTCATCACGGACGACGATGATGCGGAGTACAGAGGACTGGAGCAGGACTTTGTGGACTGGTGTCAGCGGAACCACCTCCTCATCAACGCAGGGAAGACCAAGGAGATGGTGGTGGATTTCCACTCCACTGCCCCCTCACCAGTGAACATCCAGGGACGGGACATTGAGAGAGTGGACTCATACAAGTACCTGGGTGTTCATCTGAACCACAAACTGGACTGGACTCATAACACAGACCCACTGTACAGGAAGAGCCAGAGTCGTCTCTACCTCCTGAGGAGACTCAGGTCTTTTGGAGTGACAGGGCCACTCCTGAAGACCTTCTACGACTCTGTGGTGGCATCAGCTCCTGTAGGTGTGGCCTGCTGGAGCAGCAGCATCACAGAGAGGGAGAGGAAGAGGAAGAAGCTGGACAAAGTCATCAAGAAGTCCAGCTCTGTCCTGGGCTGTGCTCTGGACTCGGTGCAGGAGGTGGGGGACAGAAGGGTCCTGGCTAGATTCACATCTGTGCTGGACCATGAGTGTCGCCCCCTGCAGGACACTCTGTCCACTCTGGAGAGCAGCTTCAGTGAGAGACTGATCCACCCTCGCTGTGTGAAGGAGAGGTTTCGTAGGTCTTTCCTTCCTGCTGCTGTCAGACTCTACAACAAAAACTGTTAGTACTGAACACTCGCAATACTGACCTAACCTAATACTGATGTGCAATTCCGTCATATGCGCAATTACTGTTGTGATTCATGTGCAATTCATGTGCAATTACTGTGAAATTCATGTGCAATCTATGTGCCGTCGTGACACATATTCATGTGCAATTACTGTCGTGATCACATGCAATGGTATTTATGAATTTATTTATTTATTTGTCTATGGGAGTTTTTATTTATATCTCTTCTACTGAAAGTGTTTTTCAGACTTCCTATAAGTGATCTGTTCTTCTATATCTACCTCTGTATCTTCCTGCGTTGCACCAATGAAATTTCCCCATGTGGGACAATAAAGGAATATCTTATCTTATCTTATCTTAAGCAGAGCTGCTTTAAAGTCTCTTCTCTGAGCCACAGGGGCCAGTGCAGAGACCTGAGAACAGGACTAATGTGATCGTACTTCCTGGTTCTAGTCAGGACCCGAGCAGCAGCGTTCTGGATGTACTGCAGCTGTTTTACAGCTCGTTTGGAGAGGCCAGTGAGCAGGCCGTTACGTTAATAGACCGGTTGTTCAGCGCGCCACAGTGACGCCTACGACAGACAATCATTATGAACAGATCTGTCTTGTTTAGGCGCTGGGCTCCTCTACGTCCGACACACATAAGTGTGTGCACGTTGTGTTAATCTTGATATCCCTAAGTTCAGTAAGATTTGTCTGAACACCACATGTTTTCAATTTTGGGGAGATTGCCATGGAGTCTCTCATCTCTCCCATTGTGGCCAACTTGTACATGAAGCAGTTTGAGATGAAGGCACTGATCTCCTTTTCAGGCCCTTTCCTACCGCTACGTGGATGACACATTTGTGACAATCAAGAAACAAGAGCTGGAAACCTTCTCAGAGCACAACAATGCTGTGGTCCCGAATATCAGGATTACAAGAGAAGACTCTAAGGAGAACTGCTTGGCCTTTCTTGATTGTTCCACTATCAGAGGAGAGGACTCTAACCACCCACTACAGCACAAGCTGGGAGTGATCAGGACATTACAACATAGATGCCAAGAAGTGCCCACCAGAGGCAGAGCTCAGAGGGCAAGAAGAAGGAGGAAAAACATGCTCTCTCAGCAGTTTGGGCTCTCAACAGAGTTAAAAGAGCCAAAAAGCAGGACAAAAAGAAAACTAAAAATAGTTCTAACAAATAGATGAACAGAACAGGCTTGAGGAGGTTCCGCCCGGTGGGCGGGGCTAACTCAAAGTAGGATAAATATCAGTGTTCTCAGACTCGATCTGCAGATTGAGAATGACTCTTGGATGAGAGTTGAAACATGAAATCTTGTTTTTCTAAAAACAGTGTCCAGATGACTACAACAACAACATAATTTCATACAATAGAACACTCCTGGACCAATGAGAGATTACACAGATAGTGAACAAATATTATATAGTTTATATAATGTAACCTAATTATTATAAAACGTACCTTTGTTATTTGGTCACCGTCTTTCTCCCGTTCTGCAGAAGGAAATAAACAAAGAAACAATCAAACTTCTATTATTCTTGAATAATCTGGAAAGTTACAAGACACTGATTGAAATGTGTATGTTTAAAACCTTCATCGAACTCTGTGTGAGAAAAGAACAAAGAAATGCTTTAACCCCCAAGGTCTGCAGAAAAATAGATTGTTCAAGCTTCAGCTTCAAGTGGCTTTGTTAAAGCTTGAACAAAGTCAGGAAATCCGGGGTTGCACTATCCATGTTTTGCATTCTTCTCCATTTCAGAATCCAAATGCTCCTTGGTTGATTTTTCAATCTTATTTGACGATAGAAGGGACTGGTCCAAGTTAGAAACGAGTTCACTGGAAGAATCCACACTATTTAGATTTTTATAAGCCTTTAAAGTTGTGTTCTGTTTTCCTTGTTCTCACTGTAGATTATAACTGTCTGTGCTGAGCAGTTTGCTCGCACACTCACTTAAATAATCAACATGTCGTTTCAATCTGGAACATTCCCAAAGCCCTAAAAACTGCATTCATTAAGCCTCTGCTGAAGAAGAGCAGTCTTGATTCCACAGTGCTGAATTATTACTGACTCGTTACGTTACCTCGTTACTGCCCTGGAAAACTAAGACTTTACTGCGTTGCTTTGTTATAAATTATATTATATTATATATTATAATATTAGCAATCATTAACATTATTGTATAGGTGCGATTGCGATGGCGTCACGTAGGCAGAAAACACAATACAGAGCAATGCTTCCGGTGGAACTAATAACCAGTCAAATCATCATTTTCTAGATTGTGGTTGTGGGCAAAGACATCAGGGTTTTGCTCACATTTGTCTCTCTCTATCGGACTGTACGACCACGCCCTAAAACTGAACTATTAAAACAGACTTACAAACATTGAACAAAGTAACTTGTGGAGTACTAGAAAAAGTATTTTGAGTGCATCACCAGCTAACGTGTTTCCCCAGCTCTGTTACTGACTCCCACAGTGAGAACAATGCATTCTGAAAGACCAGCCTGAAGTTAACATCATTAGTCCTGCCACGTATCAATCATAAAACGCACCTACCGCTCACCTGCAGCCGCGTGCGGTTCCTCCTCACGTTTCCGCGCGTCTAAGCGCATGGATCTATCATAATATAGTTCCCTCAGTGTACGGGGCAAAATGAAGACGGAGAAAGACAGTTCCAGCTGATTCAGAAGTGGACAGAAATCTACGGGAGACGAGAGATGCGATGCGCTCCGTTGCGCTAATAAACAAACGCACGTGTGTGTTGTATCAGTCCGCACGGGGGAGTGGCATGTGCACTTCCGCCTGAGTTCTCAAATCGCCGAAAAATCGTCCATACCGCCTTTAAGAGTTTAAGTGAAGTCAAACTCACCTTTATCTTGATTCTCTCTGTGCCTCTGTCACTCTCCTCGAGCTCCTGTAGCTGCATGAGGAAACTGAAAGTGCTTTATGTCTGTAAATACAGCCGCACATAAAACCCCGCCTTGAACATCTTGGGTTAGAAAGCACGTGATTTATCAGAAGCAGTGGCAGTTGGTGATGCAAACTATAGGGGGCGCTATTTGACATGACCGTGTTTTAGTTTTTTTAAATGTCCAAAATGTAATATTTAACGTTGACGGTATGGATACATATTTTAAATACACAACTGAAAGGGTCATGATAATTCAATGACTTGGAGGCAGATTCCATTTGTGAGAAAATACATAAAATTACATTTTACACTTGATAAAATATCAGATTGTAAAGAGCAAAACAAAAATATCAGTGTTACGGTGACTTATAGTATCAATAACTACAAGAAGAGAATATAAAAAACACAAACAGTTGTTACATTTAACATGTAACATTTTACATTTTCATAGTAGTTTTAGTCAACCAGAAAATATCTATTTGAATTATAATCAATTGTATGTTATCACTTCATGAACATGTTCAGATGTGTTTCTTGGACTTTGAGTTTGTTTCTGATCTGGTTTGAGGCTCTGAACTTTTATTGTTCATTTATTTTTAGTAATTATTATTAGAAAAATATAGTACTTCTTTAGTTGACAAAATATCTACTGTTGGTCCTAATTTATGATTACATCTTATTAAGTTTTTATTTAGAATTAGTCAGCAAAAATATGACTTTAATAAAAACTATTACATTTTTTTAGTTAACACTTCTTGGGGCCCATTTCAAAGAGGCCCAGCATCCGATTCCTTCTAAAATATATTGGGTTAGAGCAGGTTAAACTTCCAAGAAGAGGATGAAATATGAAGCAGCTGCTCCAAGAGAAAGTTTAACAAACACTGGCCCCTAGTGGCTCAAATCAACAAGACAAGATCAGATGTTACTTGAAGACAACAATTCACTGCTTAACCTGTGGAAGACTGAACTATGACTTAATCCTGTTCACTTTGTAAATATTAAACTACATTTTTACCTCCACAAAAAAAAAAAAAAAAAAAAATTACCCAAACAGTTTTCTTTGTGCTGTTTTACAGTTGGAGCCTCTGTCCCTCTGACGCTCTCTGCACGGCCCTGTATCCAGGCCTCCTTCTGCACAGGATCAGGAGACTATGGACTCTCTGAAGCTGAAGAAGGAGACAGCCTTCATGGCCTGGACGTGTTTCAGGTTTTTAAAAAAGCCTCTGCTCAAAACTGAACCGTCACTCTTGAGGATCAAAGTGCTCCACGGCTGAGGCCCCTGTGCAGGTTCAGCTCTACGACTCACAGGCCTGACAGCTTAGTGACCTGGAAACACCAGCCAGGCTCCATTTGTCCTTCATAAAACACTATTAATGATTCATGTCGGCCCACATGGTTTATTGGACCACATATCTAGTTTAAATCCACACAACAGCTTTGAAACTGGCAACGCAAATGAGAAACTCTTTCTGCTTTCTGATTGTCCACCATGTCAAGTGCTGAATGAATAAATACTTGTTATTAATGTGATGAAAATACCATGTAAACCACTTCAGAATACTTGTTTATTGTTGCAACAAAATGAGGATAAAGCCCATTTTATAAACAGGTTCCAAACATAAAAGAACACAAAACAACAAGAGGAATAAAGGCTGAATTTAATGTCATTAAAACAATAAAACTATTCATATAATAAGATTGTGGTCCATTCATGTTTGCCCTGATGAAGACGCTGTGGGCCGCTCCATGTCACTCTGATAAAGGACTTTAAATACAAACATGTGCCTCGGACGTCTTTTATTCATTCATATTCATTTTTACCAGTGTTTTAATTCAGGGGAGACCAGGGCATGATGTCACACTGTATTTTTGTTTGAACACAAAGGTGAAAATCAGATGTGTGTTTTTAGGGTCTGCACTTCTCTCCTGAATATGAACTCATTTGATCTTTGTTTGAGAATTCTCCAGAAAAATATTTTATAAAGTCGCAAGTAAAAAAATGACCATGCATTTCCAAGCAATTGAGTTTAACGTGGCAATAACAAGCACAATGTTTTGTAAAGACAAATTAAACTGATCTGTTTAAAGTCACTGGGGTAAAGGTTAAGGGTAAAGTTCAGGACAAGTCGTCACATAAACTCCCTTTATAGAACAAAACATCACACAGTTCATTTAATAATGTGTAATTGACACAGTAAAATGAATCATTGTGTGAGACTAAAACACAGTTCACAGATTCAGTCAGAAGAATGGCTCTTTTCTGACCCAAAACAGAGTCACAACTTTAGATTCCCCCATTTCATCATCGCTGTGGGTCAGTTTGTCACAGCCTCTGACCCTGACTTTGACCTCTCATAACTCTGACATTTGACCTCTCTGTTGTCTTCAGTTTCTGAGACAGAAACAGGAATGAAAAAAGTGTGACCCATGTTCTCTCCTGCTCCAGCTCTGAAGCCTGAAGCTGCTGTAACTCGTGTGCACCTCCTGTAGAAGCCCGCTAGAGGTCGCTCCAAGTCCACGGCTCACAGTGACGTTCTGTGGGTCACTTCATGTCAAAGGTGCGGACTTCACACGCACACTAGTCTGTAAGAGTTTAAAAGAAACCTCAGAAACACATCTTATTTATTTATCATACAAACATTTAACATAAAAACATCTCAAATGACACCGCACCACAAAATCCCACTGATAAAAAGTTGAAACCAAACACAAAATACATAGAGAACGTTCTAGTCTCGCACTTTGACGCACGGATTCTGTCAAACGCCTGGATTTTGTCACGTTTTATTGTAAAAACACACGCGCGCCGGTGCCGGGGGAACACTACGGGAGCTACGGGAGCTACGGGGAGCAGGCATCATCCTCTATGCCGTGTGAAGTGCGCTCTGAGCGGGGCTGAGCGGGGAGAGAGAGCGGCTGGTTACGTGCGCCGTGCGTCACTGGAGTTTCCTGGATGCTCTCTCTCCTCTTTGGGAAGAAACGGTGCGCCACGATCCACGAGCAGCACACGGAGGGAGGACGCGCGCTGATCTTTCACACCGCGCTGTCTTTTCCTGCTTCTGAACGTGAGGATGGCGCGTACAAGTCCCAGCGGAGGGTGGACGCTCTAAACTCGGGAGGTGCGGGGTCCGATCGCTTCCAGGACGGAGCGAAACGCGAGCTGGGAAGGTTTGGAGAAGATGCTGAAAGTTTGTCCGCGCGGTGTTGAAGTGCGAGCCCGCCACAGCTGAGCGACATGAGCCGGACCTGATCCAAGGATGCTCGGCGTTTGGGATTTAGCCGTGCTCTTTGTGCAAGCGTGTGTCGTCTGCACGTCTGCGTCAGGTAAGAGGAGGAGAAGGAGGAGGTGGGGGGGGGGGGGGGGGGGGGGGAGAGAGGAGGAGGTGGAGGAGAGAGGAGGAGGTGGAGGTGGAGGAGAGAGGAGAGGAGAGAGGAGGAGAGAGGAGGAGAAGGAGGAGGTGGGGGAGAGGAGAGAGGAGGAGAGAGGAGGTGGAGGAGAGAGGAGGAGAAGGAGGAGGTGGGGGGGAGGAGAGGAGAGAGAGAGGAGGAGGTGGAGAGAGGAGGAGAAGGAGGTGGAGGAGAGAGGAGGAGGTGGAGGTGGAGGAGAGAGGAGAGGAGAGAGGAGGAGAGAGGAGGAGAAGGAGGAGGTGGGGGAGAGGAGAGAGGAGGAGAGAGGAGGAGGTGGAGGAGAGAGGAGAGGAGAGAGGAGGAGAGAGGAGGTGGTGGAGAGGAGGAGGTGGAGGATGAGAGAGGAGAGGAGAGAGGAGGAGAAGGAGGTGGAGAGGAGGAGGTGGAGGATGAGAGAGGAGAGAGGAGGAGAAGGAGAGAGAAGAGGAGGAGAAGGAGGAGGTGGGGGAGAGGAGAGAGGAGAGAGGAGGAGGTGGAGGAGGTGGGGGAGAGGAGGAGAGAGGAGGAGAGAGGAGAGGAGAGAGGAGGAGAAGGAGGAGGTTGAGGAGGAGGTGGGGGAGAGGAGAGGAGGAGAAGAAGGTGGAGGAGAGAGGAGAGGAGGAGAAGGAGGATGAGGAGAGAGGAGGAGAAGGAGGTGGAGGAGAGAGGAGAGGAGAAGGAGGTGGAGGAGGTGGAGGAGAGGAGAGAGGATAAGGAGGTGGAGAGAGGAGGAGGAGGTGGCGGTGGAGAGGAGGAGGTGGAGGATGAGAGAGGAGAGGAGAGAGGAGGAGAAGGAGGTGGAGAGGAGGAGGTGGAGGATGAGAGAGGAGAGAGGAGGAGAAGGAGAGAGAAGAGGAGGAGAAGGAGGAGGTGGGGGAGAGGAGAGAGGAGAGAGGAGGAGGTGGAGGAGGTGGGGGAGAGGAGGAGAGAGGAGGAGAGAGGAGAGGAGAGAGGAGGAGAAGGAGGAGGTTGAGGAGGAGGTGGGGGAGAGGAGAGGAGGAGAAGAAGGTGGAGGAGAGAGGAGAGGAGGAGAAGGAGGATGAGGAGAGAGGAGGAGAAGGAGGTGGAGGAGAGAGGAGAGGAGAAGGAGGTGGAGGAGGTGGAGGAGAGGAGAGAGGATAAGGAGGTGGAGAGAGGAGGAGGAGGTGGCGGTGGAGAGGAGAGAGGAGGAGAAGGAGGTGGAGGAGAGAGGAGAGGAGGAGAAGGAGGTGGAGGAGAGAGGAGAGGAGGAGAAGGAGGAGAGGAGAGACAAGAGGAGAGGAGAGGAGGAGAAGGAGGTGGAGGAGAGAGACAAGAGGATGGAGGAGATACAGAAGGAGAGAGGAGGGGAGAGACAAGAGGAGAGAGGTGATGGAGGAGAAAGGAGAGACAAGAGGAGAGAGGAGATACAGAAGGAGAGAGGAGGGGAGAGACAAGAGGAGAGAGGTGATAGAGGAGGAGAAAGGAGGAGAGAGGAGAGACAAGAGGGGAGAGGAGATAGAGGAGGAGAAAGGAGGAGAGAGGAGAGACAAGAGGGGAGAGGAGATAGAGGAGGAGAAAGGAGGAGAGAGGAGAGACAAGAGGACGGAGTAGATACAGAAGGAGAGAGGAGAGGAGAGACAAGAGGACGGAGTAGATACAGAAGAGAGGAGAACAGATTGAGATGGAGGAGATGAAGGAGGCAAACAGGAGTCTTACAAATGTAATTTCAAAACAATTTCCTTTTCATGACAAAAGTCTGTGGTGACGTCACATTCCTTCTTGTCCTGTGTCTTCTTCATGATCACAAATGAGACATGTCTTCACAGATTGTCTTCTCGCACATGAGACATAAAGATCTGTCCTTAAAGCAGCTCCTACATCTAAACTTTACACTCTTGGACTTAAAGCCACAGTGTGTAACTTTCTGCAGGAGGAAAGAGGAGCTAGAGCAGTTTGATTCCAAACTGTGGAGTGTTACAGCCAAAGGAACAAGAGCCTCCAGGACCAGTACGAGTCAGGTTTGTGGAGATGGCGGCTCATGAAAAAGAGCAGACTTCCTGATGTCATGTGTCGTCCTGGTGTGATCTAAAGTCTGCTCCTCACACGTGACTGCAGCAGCTCCTCAAATCACAACCAGGCTCTTTAAAGCTGCACTATGACACTTTCCACCTGCTTGTGGTCGCCATGGAGATGGATGAGTTTAATGCCATGTAGTGGAACATTCTAGACAAAACGACTTCATTCTGGAAACATTAGAAGAGACAAACGAGTGCATTAGAGTTCTGTTCATTATGACGGTGGTGCATAATGATATAATGAGGAGGAGGAGGAGGAGGAGGAGGAGGGGGAGGAGGAGGAGGAAGAGGAGGAGTAAGAGGAGGAGGAGGAGGAAGAGGAGGAAGAGGAGGAGGAGGAGGAGGAGGGGGAGGAGGAGGAGGAGGAGGAAGGGGAGGAGGAGGAGGAGGAGGAGGAGGAAGAGGAGGAGGAGGAGGAGGAGGAGGAGGAGGAGGAGGAGGGCTGAGGCACCGCTGCAGCAGAGTGGGAGGAGCCCAAGCTGCTGAAGACTGAAAAGCTGAGACGGAGGTGAAAGTGTGGCAGCAGAAGTGGACAGAGGAGGAGTCTGTGGTACATGAGCAGCTCCTTCTCTCCAGCACCTCCTTCTCTCCAGCACCTCCTTCTCTCCAGCACCTCCTTCTCTCCAGCACCTCCTTCTCTCCATCGCCTCCTCTCCATCACCTCCTTCTCTCCAGCACCTCCTTCTCTCCAGCAACTCCTTCTCTCCAGCACCTCCTTCTCTCCAGCACCTCCTTCTCTCCAGCACCTCCTTCTCTCCAGTACCTCCTTCTCTCCATCGCCTCCTCTCCATCACCTCCTTCTCTCCAGCACATCCTTCTCTCCAGCACCTCCTTCTCTCCAGCACCTCCTTCTCTCCAGCACCTCCTTCTCTCCATCGCCTCCTCTCCATCACCTCCTTCTCTCCAGCACATCCTTCTCTCCAGCACCTCCTTCTCTCCAGCACCTCCTTCTCTCCAGCACCTCCTTCTCTCCAGCACCTCCTTCTCTCCATCGCCTCCTCTCCATCACCTCCTTCTCTCCAGCACCTCCTTCTCTCCAGCACCTCCTTCTCTCCAGCAACTCCTTCTCTCCAGCACTTCCTTCTCTCCAGCACCTCCTTCTCTCCAGCACCTCCTTCTCTCCAGCACCTCCTTCTCTCCAGCACCTCCTTCTCTCCAGTACCTCCTTCTCTCCATCGCCTCCTCTCCATCACCTCCTTCTCTCCAGCACATCCTTCTCTCCAGCACCTCCTTCTCTCCAGCACTTCCTTCTCTCCAGCACCTCCTTCTCTCCAGCACTTCCTTCTCTCCAGCACCTCCTTCTCTCCAGCACCTCCTTCTCTCCATCACCTCCTTCTCTCCAGCACATCCTTCTCTCCAGCACCTCCTTCTCTCCAGCACTTCCTTCTCTCCAGCACCTCCTTCTCTCCAGCACTTCCTTCTCTCCAGCACCTCCTTCTCTCCAGCACCTCCTTCTCTCCAGCACCTCCTTCTCTCCAGCACCTCCTTCTCTCCAGCACCTCCTTCTCTCCATCGCCTCCTCTCCATCACCTCCTTCTCTCCAGCACCTCCTTCTCTCCAGCACCTCCTTCTCTCCAGCAACTCCTTCTCTCCAGCACTTCCTTCTCTCCAGCACCTCCTTCTCTCCAGCACCTCCTTCTCTCCAGCACCTCCTTCTCTCCAGCACCTCCTTCTCTCCAGTACCTCCTTCTCTCCATCGCCTCCTCTCCATCACCTCCTTCTCTCCAGCACATCCTTCTCTCCAGCACCTCCTTCTCTCCAGCACTTCCTTCTCTCCAGCACCTCCTTCTCTCCAGCACTTCCTTCTCTCCAGCACCTCCTTCTCTCCAGCACTTCCTTCTCTCCAGCACCTCCTTCTCTCCAGCACCTCCTTCTCTCCAGCACCTCCTTCTCTCCAGTACCTCCTTCTCTCCATCGCCTCCTCTCCATCACCTCCTTCTCTCCAGCACCTCCTTCTCTCCAGCACCTCCTTCTCTCCAGCACCTCCTTCTCTCCAGCACCTCCTTCTCTCCAGCACCTCCTTCTCTCCAGCACCTCCTTCTCTCCAGCACCTCCTTCTCTCCATCGCCTCCTCTCCATCACCTCCTTCTCTCCATCACCTCCTTCTCTCCAGCACCTCCTTCTCTCCAGCACCTCCTTCTCTCCAGCACCTCCTTCTCTCCATCGCCTCCTCTCCATCACCTCCTTCTCTCCAGCACCTCCTTCTCTCCAGCACCTCCTTCTCTCCAGCAACTC
>NW_027315757.1:6223747-6226247 GCF_026437365.1 Eucyclogobius newberryi
AAATAAGACTCAGATTTATGCCCAAAAAATCGTCCATTCAACCTTAAGTTTATTGAAATAATGTTTAGAGGCTCAAAAAAGTGTCTATCGTGTGATGTCACTTCCTGTCATTTTCTACAGATTTTCAGCGATTTCTCCACAAATACTTACTCGATTGGTGTAAAACTATAATTTATACTTACAACACTTATAAATACACAAAATAAAGTCAAAATTAGAAAATTGTACAAACCTGTCATAGGCACTTAAAACAACATAATGCATGTTCAGTGGCAGAGTGGACAGCACACGTGCAGTCTCATCCCCATATCACACTATACTGTCCTGTCTAATAAAGCCTACGGGCCAAACAACATTCAATAAAATAGAAAATAAATACAAATATGGAATTAATAAAGCCGTTTTGCCTATGTTTCAGTTTATATAAAGTGTTTTTAGGCTGTAAGCGCTTTACTTTGCATCTATTCAATTTAGCATTAGATTGTATTATTTTCCTCTTCATTCAATGGCTTTAGTGTTTGTGTAAATCCTCCACAGGCCAAACTGTTCTCTCCATAAGACTCTGCTCAGTCATAAAACAAACTCGTTTCACAGACACAGAGCGAAGGAACAACAAGCTCGTAACTTTCACCCATGAAACTAAAGCTTCTACAACTCGCCGCTCCAATGACGTGATCAAAGGCTGCTAAATCTGCGCTGGGCTTTAGTTGGTCTTTTCCTTCTAAATAGTCGTGATTTATGGCCCGGCTCGACATCAGAACAGGAGGAAGCAGGAGTGAGTTTTGAGAGTGACGGGACAGACTTTCCTTTTCACTCATGCACTTCACAATCGTTGTTTTTGTGCGAGATCCTAATGGATTTGAGAGCCAGGGTTAGGGTTTGTGTCTTCTCTGTCTGGGTCAAATGCAGACGGCAAAACCCCTCCACAATAAGACACAATAATGTCACTTTGGTGTGCGTCACTGACCACACACAGAGCACAGAGTTGAGGACGGTTTGGCAGATTCCACAGAGAGATCAGCCAGAGCCACACACTCTTATAATACTCCTATAATACTGCATAATCCTCCTCCACACACACATACATGTCACTCCACTCGTCCCTCCAGCATCCAGAGGGACAGCTGTAGCGATTGGGAGATAAGGGCCCCGCTGGTGGCACTGGCTCAGATTATGGAACATTATCATATCTCATAACGCACATATGCAGATGATACAACAGCGGAATTGTCTTCATCTCACACAAGCAACAAACAAGTCTGGAATTTTGGCGTGATTGTCGACTGTGATTGGCATTTTTTTAACCCCTAAATTCGAAAATATAGCCAAAGTTCAACATTTTCCTACTAAACAAGACTTGAAAAACTTGTACATCCTTTTATTTTGAGTCGGTTGGAGAACTGTAATTGTTGCTTTACAGGTCTCAGAGAAAAAAATCCATCAAATCTGCAGCTGATCCAAAAGAGTGACTTAAAATCTTATTAAATCTTATGGTAAAGCAGTAAAAATATATTGAAGATGTGCTCATTCCATTGGCCAGAGAAAGGGTTTTCAGGTCTGGGACAGGTTTGTTGTGTGTCCCTAGAGTCTGGAGAGTTCAGTTTGTCTGCTCCTCGTCTGTAGAACCTTTAACTGCTTTTAAATCTGTGCTAAAACATCACTGTTCACCTCAGCATTTACATGTGTCGGATTCACTACTAATATTTATTGTATTTTCATCTTTTACCGTCTCTCGTGATGAACTCATGTCATTATAAGAACAATGGCAGCTTTCTCCATCCCATAAACAGTACTTTTACGTGACAGGAAACCCCTCCACAGTTTAGGAGTAGAGCTTCAATGTAGAGCACAGAGTGTTTGTGTTCATGCTATACAACATCAGAGTATTATTGGAAAGGCTAAACGTTTCTGCGTCTGAGCAAAGGACACGAGACTCCTCCCCTGGGCCGGAACTCTCATCTGCAGGGGGCAATAGTCATGTGGTCTGTGCAGGGGGCAATAGTCATGTGGTCTGTGCAGGGGGCAATAGTCATGTGGTCTGTGCAGGGGGCAATAGTCATGTGGTCTGTGCAGGGGGCAATAGTCATGTGGTCTGTGCAGGGGGCAATAGTCATGTGGTCTGTGCAGGGGGCAATAGTCATGTGGTCTGTGCAGGGGGCAATAGTCATGTGGTCTGTGCAGGGGGCAATAGTCATGTGGTCTGTGCAGGGGGCAATAGTCATGTGGTCTGTGCAGGGGGCAATAGTCATGTGGTCTGTGCAGGGGGCAATAGTCATGTGGTCTGTGCAGGGGGCAATAGTCATGTGGTCTGTGCAGGGGGCAATAGTCATGTGGTCTGTGCAGGGGGCAATAGTCATGTGGTCTGTGCAGGGGGCAATAGTCATGTGGTCTGTGCAGGGGGCAATAGTCATGTGGTCTGTGCAGGGGGCAATAGTCATGTGGTCTGTGCAGGGGGCAATAGTCATGTGGTCTGTGCAGGGGGCAATAGTCATGTGGTCTG
>NW_027315757.1:6231247-6256247 GCF_026437365.1 Eucyclogobius newberryi
GTCCCACCTGAGAGGAAGAGCAGCAACACTAAACAGAAAATATGTAGCCATTAGAAATACACTTACAGCTTGGATCTTTAAGGCCTGTTGAGGTCCGGCCACCTCCGCCTCAGAGCTGTCAAGTACCTCTTTAGCATTTGACTGGTTGGATTTCTGCTCTGCTGTGTTGTGAGGTGATTGTAGACTGAGGGGAGGTTGTATCTCAAATCTACTTTTCTCTCTGCTAGAAATGTGAACCTCACGACACTGTCTTCAAATGTGTGATCAGTGGGTGAAGGTGCACAGCTGATTGTAAACCAGAATTCAAGTGTCTTCTGTCTTGATACAGTATTATACCCTGTTCCACCTAAGGGAAATGGCTCTAGTATTCCAGACATAAATTAGGAATAAAATGAGACAACACTTTGGCTACAGTATTTCTAAACATGACAGGGAACATTTGGTCACCCTTGAACTTTGTCATCGGGACATGGTTTGGCACTGGTTGTTCTGGACATACAAAAACACACAAATGTCAAACTACCACGATCTTGCATCACCAAATAATGTAGATCCAGTACTGTGAGTATTTGTACACCGTGAGAAGTATTACAGTTAAGTCTAGCCCCACGTGTCTCTTGTGTCGTCTGGACCCCGGCAGCACTTCTAACGTTTGAATAGATGTCTTTGTAAACCTGTGTTGTGTCCGCTCCTCTGCAGACGAGCTGTTTGATCATGTGTGTGTCTGTGATGCCTCTGATCCAGTGTGGAACTACAACTCCCTCCACCACAGCCTTTACGCTGCCTGTGCCACCAGCTGTGCACACAACCATCGCTGCATGCTCAAGGATGTGGACCTAGCTTCATAGATAGTCTCGGGATAAAGTCACTGTGTTAGAGCTGGTTAAAGCCGTAGTATTCTGATATGTCAGTATACATAAACAGTGGTGTTTTGTTCTGTAATGATGGGATTTGTGATGAATAATCCCATAAGCCGTCCTCTACTTAGAAGCTCAGAAAACTGATCTCACTATTCACGTCTCTTAATTCACCTTCCACGGACAAGACAGATACAATTAATGATTTTATACTGTTACACTTTCTCTGAGTGTACGGAGATTATTTTGTGTCTGAATATGTCTGAACCTTTAAGGAATCCCCAGCAAACTCTGAGACGTCTGGCCAAAGTGGTTTCCTGTTTATCGACGCTCGTGTCACAATTTAAAATATAATATATCCAGTGCATAATGCATCCAACACTATCCAAAGCCAATGCATTACATAAATGGACACGGTGTAGAGGTGCAGAGAAGTGAAATAAATGGTGAAAAAGATCAGGATGAACCAGAAGTAGTTTACAGTTTAGCTTTAGCCACGTCTCACAGCGACACAAACATGGAATAACTAAAGGTTTTTTTGTGATTTGCTGATTATAAAGTATTTAGCTGTGATTTATTAAGAAAGCATGAGTTATGTTTGGGTGACATCATTTACTCATATAGCAGCTGATTCTCTGCCTCTGGCGCAGAGACAGGCCCTGAGCATGGACACTCACTGCGCCATAACCAAACACATGCCAAAGTGCTGCTAGGCAACCCGCTCTGGGGGACCAGGGCCTGTCGAAACATGCACACTGAGACAAGCAGAAAAGTTACTCCGTGCTTCTTTATAAATAGGCGAGGACGGACTTTCTTGTTATGAATAGCTCTAAAATGATTAAATATTTGTGTCATAATTTGGCTCCAGATGAACCTACACATACATTTCAGTTCCACCTAAAATATAACTTGCTCCTTGTGACAAAGCCCTCTGATTCTCCTCTGTGTGAGCAGGCAGATATGAAAATGTAATCAGCCTCAGTGATAATGAGATCTCCAGAACACTGATTACACTGTGGACCGTGCCTGATCTCAAATGTGCACTTTATTTACCTCTGTCTGAGGAGGGCGGCCATCTTTGTTCTGCAGGTGAATGGGATTGAACAGTGAGTGTGCAAGTTCACTTTTCCCTTTCAAACTGAAGTCAGTAATTATACAGAATAAATATGGAGAGAAAGCCAACCATTCAAACGTGCAAATCTAATCTGGAAGACTGTTTTCCCTCGTTCTTCTGTGGTGCAGGAAGGAAACCACCTTTAATGTGGAAATATGAGCAAAAAGTCTGGTCTAATCTCAAACGCACTTAAAGTAAAAAAGTATTTCAGACTAGAGATAAATGTGAGTCTGACTAAACCAGGACTAAACAAGGACTAAACCAGGTCCAAACAAAGTCTAAACCAGGTCTAAACCGGGTCTAAACTGGGGCTAAAACAGGTCTAAACCAGGTCTAAACCAGGTATGAAGAATTGTAGTGAAATCTCCATTACATTTATTTAGGCATTCAAATGGAATATGTTTTCTTGGACAAAAATATTTCATCTTCACTTTTCCCTTTTGGAATGAATATCAGACAGGTGCAGACAGGAGGAGACAGGAGAAGACAGGAGAAGACAGGAGGAGACATGAGGAGACAGGAGGAGACAGGAGGAGACAGGAGCAGACAGGTGCAGACAGGAGGAGACAGGAGACATGAGGAGACATGAGCAGACAGGAGGAGACAGGAGCAGACAGGTGCAGACAGGAGGAGACAAGAGAAGGCAGGAGGAGACAGGAGGAGACAGGAGGAGACAGGTGCAGACAGGAGGAGACAGGTGCAGACAGGTGCAGACAGGAGGAGACATGAGGAGACAAGAGCAGACAGGAGGAGACAGGTGCAGACAGGAGGAGACAGGAGCAGACAGGTGCAGACAAGAGCAGACAGGTGCAGACAGGAGGAGACAGGTGCAGACAGGAGGAGACAGGAGGAGACAGGAGACAGGAGGAGACAGGCGCAGACAGGTGCAGACAGGTGCAGACAGGAGACATGAGCAGACAGGAGGAGACAGGAGGAGACAGGTGCAGACAAGAGCAGACAGGAGGAGACATGAGGAGACAAGAGCAGACAGGAGGAGACAGGTGCAGACAGGAGGAGACAAGAGCAGACAGGTGCAGACAAGAGCAGACAGGTGCAGACAGGAGGAGACATGAGGAGACAAGAGGAGACAGGAGGAGACATGAGCAGACAGGAGGAGACAGGAGGAGACAGGAGCAGACAGGAGCAGACAGGTGCAGACAAGAGCAGACAGGTGCAGACAGGAGGAGACATGAGGAGACAAGAGGAGACAGGAGGAGACAGAGGAAACTGGACTGTTCTGTGTCTCATGATCATGTTGGATCTCAGTCTGTGCCAGAGACTTTTGGAACAAACAAATGCACTGCTGTCATGTTCTGCTCTGTGTCTGGACAAATATAGACTGTTCCCAAAGCCAAGGTACCTCGACTTGAAAGTGGGTTCCTCCAAAGTCACTTCCTTCCAATCTAAGGCAAGTGTCTCCAGAGTGAACGAGTTCTGAAACACATAAACTAGTGTAGACCTAGAACTGCATTTCACCAGTGCAACAACATCCCATTGTTTTTAGAATGCAGAGTTACTTGCCTGAGCAGGGCAGTGAAGTCACTTATGCATCCTCAATACACTGCAAAAATTAAACATGTGGTTTTCTTTTGCTTCAGTGTCTAATTTGTAAAACAGTTTCCTGCATTTTGATTCTGGGATAGTCCTGGTTCAGACCTGGTTTGTCCTAGTTTAATTCGTGTCCAATACTGGCTGCAAAGCAATGATGGTAAAGCATTTTGTGTGTTATATCTCACATAAATTGAATCGATCAGTAGTTATTTTATTGTATTTACTCAATGTATTTAGTTGGACATTATTTCTATGACCCGTAATATTGTTGCAGTAGTGGCGTGTTACACACCTCTGGCCTTGGCCCTCCGAAAAATCAGTCCCTGGGGAAAATGTATTTGAACAGCCCTGATTTAGAGGATCAAACTGAACGTCTCTCAGCCGCCGCTTGCATCTACTCGGTTCTTTGACCTGCTGTGGACTGGGACACGAGTGGTCTGACAGGTTTGGTTACAAAGATGAATCTCTCTGCATGTAAACGTGGTGAAGGTCTGTTTCATCAGACCGGAGCAGCTGAAGAGAGCAGTGGATCTCTGGAGACCTGGCCTTTACTCGCTCTCCTCAGTCGTCATGTCCAGTCCCAGACTCTGGCCTTTCCCTCGGCTCCTCTGGGACCTGGAGCCCTCTCGCTCTGGTACAAACACATTTAACTCTGACACCTGAAGACGACTTAAGCCCAGGTTTAGAGGATTCTGTCATGCGGGATTAACAGCCATTTGTCTGGAGCTAGCTCTGTGATGCTAATGCTGAATAATGCATCCAGACCTGCCAAAGTGAAATACCTCCCATGTTTTATGATACTACAATATATGAAACTTTTTCTATTTTGACATTTCAATATTACACTAGTGTGCCTTAGGCTGGCCACGATAAAAGAACGCTTTGAAATGTTCAGTTTTACTTTGATGGGTGGAGGTCTGGGGGGTCAGTATCTAGAGTGACCACTAAAATGGCCGCCAAAATTGCATGAACTGGAACACGCTGTCGTACGCGCCGAACCAGAGCATCCCAAACATTCTCGATTCTGATTCTGATAAATGTTCCTCACTGTCTAACACTGCAAAGGATTTGTATATTTTCCATTTAGTTTTGTTTTTTTTCCAGCGAGAACAGCAATTTAGGTCCAAAACATCCTCTCTGACCTTTCACCTCCTCTTCTCTGAGATTGTCCTCCTGTTTTCCTCTGCTTAGGAAAAAATAGGTTCAAGTTTTTCCTTCATTCCACAAGCAATCAAAAGTTTGAATATCGGTCGTTAAACTGCGCTGAACCTGCATCTCATGTTGTTGTTTTTATGTCGCAAACCAATTTCTGGGACAAATAAAGTCTTCTGTCTTTATGAATCACTATATATTGTATTTTACAGAGTTTTAGTGCTAATGCTGTATTACTAGATTATTGAATCAAACAAATCATATGTATAATTATATAATATAATGGTACATTTTCCAGTCTTTGTTTCCTGCCTCTTGAGCTTTTTAGAGAACACAACAGTTGGAGATATTTGCACACTAAATTCAGACTTCAATCTTTTCATCCAAACACTGTGTTCTCGTGCCAAGTTCTGTCAGATTAATTATCCTCGGTTTAGTGAGGAAAAGCAAGACCCGATTCTCACTTTTGAATTCATTTCATTCATTTGACTCTATATGAAAATGAGAAGCGACATCTGCCACTTGGTTGTTAAATAGATAAAAAGTGTGAGCAGTTTTAATTAGTTTTAATCAACATCTACATCCACCCATTCGATCTGCAGATGTAAAGTCGTTTAAGCATCTGACCTGGAACCAGAGGGTCGCCAGTTCAAGCACGCAAAACACTTCACCCCCATTGTCTACTCCATTTACTGTATGTACATATATCACATGATGGTGATAGGGAGGGCATCTGGTACAAAACTCAATCATGTCAAATCCTGATGAAAAAAAGAGAAGCCAAATCCTGAGAATGTTTATTTATGTTAAATCTCTTTATTCACTCGTCCAGTGTTTGTGATCCTGCTGCTCAAAGCCTTTGCCGATTCTCCATCACTTACATGACTTTTGAAGCATAATCATGTTTATTTCATGATATTTATGTCATTTCTCTGCTCTCCTCACCAGTAACCTGTAAAGGAAGATGTTTAGTGTCACTCAGGATTGTCAGGCTTCAGCCGCCAAAGCCAGAGCGTCTGAAAACACAAAACCTGCTGAACGTGTCATTTCCACTGTGTTTCTGAAAGCAGCACGGCTCCTGACACAGGCCGGCCCCTCCTCTCTCTCACTCAAACAGAAGTGCAACAGAGTTTTGGATGGACTTTCATTAGGTTTATTTGAAAATGATTACGTTTTACAGGGACAATTGCTTTAGCCAAACCCGCAGACTATATTTTTGACCGGTGGCAGTGCTTAAAAAGCAGCCAAATTCTGAGGGAGTATCACAGACCTGATCTGATATCTAAAACAAAATCATTTCATCATTTTTTAAGGCCAACACTAAAGGCTATTGTGATAAATAGCATGAGCATCACACACATCCACTAGTCAATGCTAACAATCAAATAATACACATTTATTACGTCTAATGTTATGCTGGACTATAATTCACCCAAAAAGTGGGCCAAAAGGGGATTTATAAACAGCAACCATGTGTTTGTGGTCTTTGTAAAGTGAAAAAGACAGTTCGTTTATATCAGTTCGAGGCTGAGTGTGAAACTATTCTAAACTCTAAACTTGGGGATGAATATTAGCTGCACTGCGGCTCATTGTCACTTACATCTCCTCATAGTGTGTTGTCTTGTAGAATCCAGGAAAAACATGTTCCTCTGTCTCTGTGTCCCCCCACGCTCTCCTCTCTCCTACACCTGCGTCTGAAGCACATATCAAAGCTCCTGTTCTCCCCTGGTCCCCTGTTCACCCGAAAGAGAGGATTGTGGGTGATGTGGGAAAGTCACCAGAGAGCAGCAGCAGAGGAATGAGACGACTCTGCTGTGTTCAGATGTGTGTGAGGAGAGAGAGAGGAAGTGTGAGGAGACTGCCGAGGAGCTAGGAGACAGCAGACCGGAGACCGGAGTGAGGTCACAGGAGCTAGGACACAGGAGCTAGGACACAGGAGCCAGGAAACAAGAGCAAGGACAGGAGCTAGGAGACAAAAGTAAGGAGACAGGAGCAAGGAGACAGGAGCAAGGAGACAGGAGCTAGGACACAGGAGCTAGGAAACAAGAGCAAGGAGATACGAGCTAGAACACAGTAGCTGGAGACAGGAGCAAGGAGACCAGAGTTAGGATATAGGAGACAGGAGCTAGGACACAGGAGCTAGGAGACCGGCGATAGGAGACAGGAGCTAGGAGACAGGAGCAACGAGATAGGAGCTAGGAGATAGAAGCTAGGAGACAGGAGTTTGGACACAGGAGCGAGGAGACAAGAGCAAGGAGACGGGGGACAGGAGCTAGGACACAGGAGCTAGGAAACAAGAGCAAGGAGATAAGAGCTAGAACACAGAAGCTAGGAGACAGGAGCTAGGAGACAGGAGCTAGGAGACAGGAACTAGGAGACCAGAGCTAGGAGACAGGAACTAGGAGACAGGATCTAGGAGATAGGAGATAGGAGATAGAAGCTAGGAGACAGGAGTTTGGACACAGGAGCAAGGAAACAGGAGCAAGGACACAGGAGCGAGGAGACAAGAGCAAGGAGATAAGAGCTAGAACACAGAAGCTAGGAGACAGGAGCTAGGAGACAGGAGCTAGGAGACAGGAACTAGGAGACCAGAGCTAGGAGACAGGAACTAGGAGACAGGAGCTAGGAGATAGGAGATAGAAGCTAGGAGACAGGAGTTTGGAAACAGGAGCTAGGACACAGGAGCTAGGACAGAGGAGCTAGGACACAAGAGCTAGGACACAGGAGCTAGGACACAGGAGCTAAGACATAATAGGAGGTAGGACACAGGAGCTAGGACACAGGAGCTAGGACACAGGAGCTAGTGTACACAGAATCTTCCTCTTGCACTTTTTGGAACAGGCTTCACAACATTCTGCTCACACCAGTATTTTTAGTCACTGCCGTGTCCCAGAGTTTGGGGCCAAAATGTGGGATAGAAATAGTTCTGTTTGTTGTGTGAAAACATAATTATAAAAAGAACAGCATATTATTTAAAATGATTCAACATAAACATGTATCTGGAGCAGTGTTTTGTTTCTGTCACATGTCACGAGGCGGTGCCCTCTCTCTCTCTCTCTCTCTCTCTCTCTGCAGAGCTTTCTATGCTTTTAAATGACTTTTTGTCCTCGGTAACCATGGTGCAACATGCTTGTGTCACTCATCCTGTTTACAAGCTTCTCCTGCTCTGAGCCTCAGTAATCACACAGTTCTGAGCTCCATGACATCACTGGACTTGCTCTGTGATCAAACTCGTGGCTCTTTGCAGTCATGTCGCTTCATGGCTTCGCTTTCTTTTGTACATTGTTCATTCTCACAGCAGATGTCAAAGAGAGAGATTATTTTAACTTCGAAAGTGTGAAATTCTGATGCCAAGATGACCAAACGTACAAGGGAAATACTTGGTTGGAGCACTTTGGAGAAAACAGCGCTAAGTTTTCCAGAAGTATTTCAAAAACCTTGACAGTGCATGTTTCCGAGCACGTACAGATACAGTAGAAGGAGCAATAAGCATAAACTACAAGTCCCACAATGCACTGGGGCCGGCACACATTTCCTTGCACTTCATCTCAATAATCAGTACATTCTGCTGTGGCGCCTGCTGCCTTTCTTACTATCACTCAGCGCTAACGAGGCTAAAGACACCGGAGCTAACGGCGCTGAAGCTAACGACGTCAGGTTTATAACGCGCCGGTGATTACGGACCAGGCTCTATTTGTTCTGATTTAGCCGGGCCCCGGGGCCTCAGCAGGTAATGGACGGATTCTGATGTGTTCTGCACCGTTAAAAAGGACTCATGAGGACAGAGACAGGACGAGACTGTGAGAGACTGAGAGGACATGGTTAGGGTCAGAGGAGGAAAAGTGTGGTGCATGAGAACTTCACCAAATACAATTGTGTTAACGTGTGATAACGTTTAACTCGCCCTTTTTTTTTTTTTTATCATATTTCATAATAAAACCTCTTTTATTCAAGTCACAAACACAGTTACATAAGCTCGTTGTCATTTTGTGGTGATTAAAGTGAGGCCCAGATGAAGTTTGTTTCATAAATCCACCTTTTTATGTGACCTACAGGGTTATATCACTCAGAGAGGGAGAGAGAGAGAGAGAGAGGGGGAGAGAGGGAGAGGGGGAGAGAGAGAGAGGGGGAGAGGAGGAGAGGGAGAGAGGGAGAGAGGGAGAGAGAGAGGGGGAGAGAGGGAGAGGGGGAGAGAGAGAGAGGGGGAGAGGAGGAGAGGGAGAGAGGGAGAGAGGGAGAGAGAGAGGGGGAGAGAGGGAGAGGGGGAGAGAGAGAGAGGGGGAGAGGAGGAGAGGGAGAGAGGGAGAGAGGGAGAGAGAGAGGGGGAGAGAGGGAGAGGGGGAGAGAGAGAGAGGGGGAGAGGAGGAGAGGGAGAGAGAGAGAGAGGGGGAGAGGAGGAGAGGGAGATAGGGAGAGAGGGGGAGAGGAGGAGAGGGAGAGAGGGAGGGGGAGGGGGGAGGGGGGAGGGGGGAGAGGGGGAGAGGGGGAGAGAGAGAGGGAGAGGAGGAGGGGGGAGAGAGAGAGAGGGAGAGAGGGAGAGGAGGAGGAGGGAGAGGGGGAGAGAGAGAGAGAGGGGGAGAGAGAGGGGGAGAGGGGGAGGGGGGAGGGAGAGGAGGGAGGGAGGGAGAGAGAGGGGGGGAGGGGGAGAGAGAGGGGGGAGAGGGAGAGGAGGAGAGGGGGGGAAAGAGGGAGAAAGATGGAGAGAGAAGGAGAGGGGGAGAGAGAAATTGAGGGAGAGGGAGAAAGGGGGGGAGAGAGGGAGAGAGGAAGAGGGGACTATGTGTTGTTTGAAAATAAGACTTTCATCCCTATAGCAACCCAGCCTCTTCACACAGTTCAGCTCCACGTGTTTGTTCTGCACGACTCAAAAGCATCAAGTTTTACATTTGTGATTCAGAGTTCTGTTCATCTCCGCTCTTGTCCCACACGGGACACACGGGACACACGGGACACACGGGACACACGGGCCCCGGTGTGCGGGTGCAGCGACACAGGAGAGATAGGCACTGCTGAGAACGTGGCCCCGGAGGAGGAGGAGCACGGCCCCGGAGGAGGAGGAGCACGGCCCCGGAGGAGGAGGAGCACGGCCCCGGAGGAGGAGGAGCACGGCCCCGGAGGAGGAGGAGCACGGCCCCGGAGGAGGAGGAGCACGGGGACCACGGCCCCGGAGGAGGAGGAGCACGGGGACCACGGCCCCGGAGGAGGAGGAGCACGGCCCCGGAGCTGTCCAGGTGCTGATCCCTCTGTCTCTGCTTTGTTGTATCGCGGCCCGTGTAGCTGTATAAAGTCCTGTCTTTCAGCTTCAGACTCTGGCAGCAGTAAACCTGTAACCATGGAGACACAAGGATATGCATTACATCATAGTTGCAGATTTTGCGTAAATTCAGACCGAGCACTGAAAATAATATTTAGGCAGGTTAAAGGGGCAGACATGAAGGAGAGGACTCTCCAGTCAACACATGAGATGGTAGAACTAACGCGCACACTGTCCTTTAACAGAGTCTGGAGTAATGTCCCAAACAAGTGATGTTTTTGTACTTTTGTGATTCATTTTGAGGCCATTTTATGTTTTGTGTCAGACTTGAACTCCAGCCAAGACAATTACAGCACATTCTGATACTTTACTGATACTTTACTGATACTTTACTGATACTTTACTGATACTTTACTGATACTTTTCTGATACTTTACTGATACTTTTCTGATACTTTTCTGATACTTTACTGATACTTTTCTGATACTTTACTGATACTTTACTGATACTTTACTGATACTTTACTGATACTTTACTGATACTTTTCTGATACTTTACTGATACTTTTCTGATACTTTTCTGATACTTTACTGATACTTTTCTGATACTTTACTGATACTTTACTGATACTTTTCTGATACTTTACTGATACTTTACTGATACTTTTCTGATACTTTTCTGATACTTTACTGATACTTTACTGATACTTTACTGATACTTTTCTGATACTTTACTGATACTTTACTGATACTTTTCTGATACTTTTCTGATACTTTACTGATACTTTTCTGATACTTTACTGATACTTTACTGATACTTTTCTGATACTTTTCTGATACTTTACTGATACTTTACTGATACTTTACTGATACTTTACTGATACTTTTCTGATACTTTTCTGATACTTTACTGATACTTTACTGATATTTTACTGATACTTTTCTGATACTTTTCTGATACTTTACTGATACTTTACTGATATTTTACTGATACTTTTCTGATACTTTTCTGATACTTTACTGATACTTTACTGATATTTTACTGATACTTTTCTGATACATTACTGATACTTTACTGATACTTTCCTGATACTTTCCTGATATTTTCCTGATACTTTCCTGATACTTTCTTGATACTTTCCTAATACTTCACTGATACTTTACTGATATTTTCCTGATACTTTCCTGATATCAGCCGTTTGAAGCACTGCACACAGATGAAATGAATGTGTGAGTTTTTGTATGTTTTTAAGACAATTTACACAAGTTACTCAAAGCTATAGATATATTCTGTGTATTTGCCTTTGAAAGCTAAAGATCTGCAGTGGAACATCTTCCTGTCAGCACAGACTGTGATCACGTCTGCTCTGCTCAAACAAGAGTCAGTTCTGCAGCTTCTCTCTCAGCTTATCGCCCCCAAAGACACAGGGAAATACTCAGCAAAAGTCAGATTTTAGAGGGAAAAGGTAAGAAAAAGCTGAGGTTATCAAAGAATCTCCACAGTGTGCATTATTGAGAATGTGGGCTATAAATCAGAATCAGAATTACTTTTATTCATGCAAGGGAAGAAGTACTTTTGTTTGAGACGCGCAGCCGATCAGCAGAAGGAATAATTATCATCAAAATAATAAAGAAAAGTAGATTTAAATATAATGAATCTGTCTTTTCATTAAATAAAACTCCAGTAAAAGAAGAGGAATTACATTTTAATATGATACCCGCATTAGGGCTGAAACAATGTAATCGATTCATTGCAACTAATCGATTTATTAACTCATTAATTTACATTAACTCATTTACATATCAAACAATTGTTTTGAGGTTTAGCCTTGAATTTACGGGTTGGACACAGACAACGACCGACGGAAAAATCAGTTTTGACCGACTCAAAAATAAAGTCCCCGGACATATTGACCGAGGCTAATTTTTCGCCGTAATATATTTTTAAATGCCAAAAACAGCGCGGTGAACACACCCAAAGCGACTCCTATGCACAAACTCTGCGCGCTACACTACAGTCGACCATGATTGTTGTAGTTGTACAGCGGCGATGATTGACAGCGGCTGACAGCCACCATGTGCTCAGCGGAAGGCAGCGTAGCTCATGTGCGCGCTGAGAAAATGGCAGCCAAACAAACAAAAAACAGCGGCTGCAAGGACGCTCAGGACTATCACTGTCAAGAAATGTATTGTGATGATCAATGCTGGAGTATGATGAGAACAAAGGTGCTGTGATCGCTCTGAAGTGCAAAGTCTGCCCTGAGTTCCGTAGAGAGATAGAATCCTTCCGTGATTTCAACCCAGCGTTCATCGACCGCAGCAAAACCCTACGCCTTTCCAATGCAAGGGACCGCGCCAGTTCGAACCGCCATGCCAAAGCAAACACCAATCACCTTAGAGCTTTCAGCAAAGCTGATCAGGTACGTCGTGAACTCGTTGGAGTATTATTTATTGTGTACTAGGCTGTACTAGCGCCGTGGTGTACCGGCAATTTCTGGCGAGTAATTAGGCCCAATACAATATCATGATATTGAAGACCACGCAGCATACGTGCAGTCAGCCAATCAGCTAAGACTTTTCTATTATGAATTGCAATCAGCAGATCAGATGTGTTTGTTTGTCACTCAGTGCAGTGTTATTGTTTAATTCATTGTATTCTTGTTTGTATTAGTAATTATTCAATTACACATCAAGTCTGACTGATTCAGAATTAGCCGTGACAGGTACCAAATGATTGGTACTTGTCATGTTGACAGGGACGTAAAAATAATTATTTCAAGGCTTTCACAGACTCCAAAGCATGTGCGAGAGAAACGCCTCAGACAGAGCAGTAAATACCCCCAAAATGACACAAGAAACAAGCTAAATCTGTGTTTTTTAAATATTTTTGTGTGTGTAAATCTCAAGCTTAATTTCAGTAAAAATCTCATATCAATTTCAATCACCAGATCAATTGATTTTCCAAATTGACACACGTATGTTACAACAGTGAGATGAATGATTGTTGTATAATAGTTCTGTTGTTGTACCTTGACACTTGCACTCACTCAGAAGTGTCACTGACTGTAAACCGGGACGAGGGGGCAGTATCCACTCTCGCACACCTCTCTCGCCCAGACCTTTCTGTGTGGCGTTTACATGTTTCTCCTGTGTCTGGCTGCCAATCCTAATAATAATTGAATCATTTTCTTCCGACCTGACCTGTTGTAATGACCAAATCCACCCGTTCACCCGTCCACAGCTTCAGTGCATGCAGAGTGTGGATGTTTGAGTCGAGCGTTCCCCGTGCGGCGCTTTGATCCTCACTCGCACACACGCTGAATAACAAGCACGGCGCAGAAGAGGAGGAGAGCGGACGCTGGTTAGAGCTCCACACTGCAGTCGGACAGTGCGGAGTGAGGTTAAAGGGACGCTCACGGTGGAGGCCGGTTAGAGCTCCACACTGCAGTCGGACAGTGCGGAGTGAGGTTAAAGGGACGCTCACGGTGGAGGCCGGTTAGAGCTCCACACTGCAGACGGACAGTGCGGAGGGAGGTTAAAGGGACGCTCACGGTGGAGGCCGGTTAGAGCTCCACACTGCAGTCGGACAGTGCGGAGTGAGGTTAAAGGGACGCTCACGGTGGAGGCCGGTTAGAGCTCCACACTGCAGTCGGACAGTGGGGAGTGAGATTAAAGGGACGCTCACGGTGGAGGCCGGTTAGAGCTCCACACTGCAGACGGACAGTGCGGAGTGAGGTTAAAGGGACGCTCACGGTGGAGGCCGGTTAGAGCTCTACACTGCAGACGGACAGTGCGGAGTGAGGTTAAAGGGACGCTCACGGTGGAGGCCGGTTAGAGCTCCACACTGCAGACGGACAGTGCGGAGTGAGGTTAAAGGGACGCTCACGGTGGAGGCCGGTTAGAGCTCCACACTGCAGTCGGACAGTGCGGAGTGAGGTTAAAGGGACGTTCACGGTGGAGGCCGGTTAGAGCTCCACACTGCAGTCGGACAGTGCGGAGTGAGGTTAAAGGGACGCTCGCGGTGGAGGCCGGTTAGAGCTCCACACTGCAGACGGACAGTGCGGAGTGAGGTTAAAGGGACGCTCGCGGTGGAGGCCGGTTAGAGCTCCACACTGCAGACGGACAGTGCGGAGTGAGGTTAAAGGGACGTTCACGGTGGAGGCCGGTTAGAGCTCTACACTGCAGACGGACAGTGCGGAGTGAGGTTAAAGGGACGCTCACGGTGGAGGCCGGTTAGAGCTCCACACTGCAGACGGACAGTGCGGAGTGAGGTTAAAGGGACGTTCACGGTGGAGGCCGGTTAGAGCTCCACACTGCAGACGGACAGTGCGGAGTGAGGTTAAAGGGACGCTCACGGTGGAGGCCGGTTAGAGCTCCACACTGCAGACGGACAGTGCGGAGTGAGGTTAAAGGGACGTTCACGGTGGAGGCCGGTTAGAGCTCCACACTGCAGACGGACAGTGCGGAGTGAGGTTAAAGGGACGCTCACGGTGGAGGCCGGTTAGAGCTCCACACTGCAGTCGGACAGTGAGGAGTGAGGTTAAAGGGACGCTCACGGTGGAGGCCGGTTAGAGCTCCACACTGCAGTCGGACAGTGGGGAGTGAGGTTAAAGGGACGCTCACGGTGGAGGCCGGTTAGAGCTCCACACTGCAGACGGACAGTGCGGAGTGAGGTTAAAGGGACGCTCACGGTGGAGGCCGGTTAGAGCTCCACACTGCAGTCGGACAGTGAGGAGTGAGGTTAAAGGGACGCTCACGGTGGAGGCCGGTTAGAGCTCCACACTGCAGACGGACAGTGCGGAGGGAGGTTAAAGGGACGCTCACGGTGGAGGCCGGTTAGAGCTCCACACTGCAGTCGGACAGTGCGGAGTGAGGTTAAAGGGACGCTCACGGTGGAGGCCGGTTAGAGCTCCACACTGCAGTCGGACAGTGAGGAGTGAGGTTAAAGGGACGCTCACGGTGGAGGCCGGTTAGAGCTCCACACTGCAGTCGGACAGTGGGGAGTGAGATTAAAGGGACGCTCACGGTGGAGGCCGGTTAGAGCTCCACACTGCAGACGGACAGTGCGGAGTGAGGTTAAAGGGACGTTCACGGTGGAGGCCGGTTAGAGCTCTACACTGCAGACGGACAGTGCGGAGTGAGGTTAAAGGGACGCTCACGGTGGAGGCCGGTTAGAGCTCCACACTGCAGTCGGACAGTGCGGAGTGAGGTTAAAGGGACGTTCACGGTGGAGGCCGGTTAGAGCTCCACACTGCAGACGGACAGTGCGGAGTGAGGTTAAAGGGACGTTCACGGTGGAGGCCGGTTAGAGCTCCACACTGCAGACGGACAGTGCGGAGTGAGGTTAAAGGGACGCTCACGGTGGAGGCCGGTTAGAGCTCCACACTGCAGACGGACAGTGCGGAGTGAGGTTAAAGGGACGCTCACGGTGGAGGCCGGTTAGAGCTCCACACTGCAGACGGACAGTGCGGAGTGAGGTTAAAGGGACGTTCACGGTGGAGGCCGGTTAGAGCTCCACACTGCAGTCGGACAGTGCGGAGTGAGGTTAAAGGGACGCTCACGGTGGAGGCCGGTTAGAGCTCCACACTGCAGACGGACAGTGCGGAGTGAGGTTAAAGGGACGCTCACGGTGGAGGCCGGTTAGAGCTCCACACTGCAGACGGACAGTGCGGAGTGAGGTTAAAGGGACGTTCACGGTGGAGGCCGGTTAGAGCTCCACACTGCAGTCGGACAGTGCGGAGTGAGGTTAAAGGGACGCTCGCGGTGGAGGCCGGTTAGAGCTCCACACTGCAGACGGACAGTGCGGAGTGAGGTTAAAGGGACGCTCACGGTGGAGGCCGGTTAGAGCTCCACACTGCAGACGGACAGTGCGGAGTGAGGTTAAAGGGACGCTCGCGGTGGAGGCCGGTTAGAGCTCCACACTGCAGACGGACAGTGCGGAGTGAGGTTAAAGGGACGCTCGCGGTGGAGGCCGGTTAGAGCTCCACACTGCAGACGGACAGTGCGGAGTGAGGTTAAAGGGACGTTCACGGTGGAGGCCGGTTAGAGCTCCACACTGCAGACGGACAGTGCGGAGTGAGGTTAAAGGGACGCTCACGGTGGAGGCCGGTTAGAGCTCCACACTGCAGACGGACAGTGCGGAGTGAGGTTAAAGGGACGTTCACGGTGGAGGCCGGTTAGAGCTCCACACTGCAGACGGACAGTGCGGAGTGAGGTTAAAGGGACGCTCACGGTGGAGGCCGGTTAGAGCTCCACACTGCAGACGGACAGTGCGGAGTGAGGTTAAAGGGACGCTCACGGTGGAGGCCGGTTAGAGCTCCACACTGCAGTCGGACAGTGAGGAGTGAGGTTAAAGGGACGCTCACGGTGGAGGCCGGTTAGAGCTCCACACTGCAGACGGACAGTGCGGAGTGAGGTTAAAGGGACGCTCACGGTTACAATCCCATATCGGAGGCTTTTGGAGAGTCTCTGTGACGCTGACCTCGGCACATTTGTGTTCTCGCTCATATATGAACAAATATGATGAGTAAAGCTGCAGCTGTGAGCGCTGGACTCAAGTAAACTGACCATTCTCTCTCTTTTTTTTTTTTTTACTATTTATTTTTAAAACACAAAACAACAAAAGTGAAAATTTCCAAGTCAAAGTTGAAAGCAACATCTCTAAAACATGAGAATCTAGCACTTTAATAAAGGTGCGTTATCTGACTTTCCGGTCGGAGGGAGGGTGTTGGGGGGCCCGCACCTGCTTGTCTCCATGGTGACGTCATTGCAAGTTCCTCAGCATTGCATTAAGCTTACTCTATTTGCATTTGTTTAACTGCAAGAATTGTATTGCTGAAAAAACAAAGGGAAAAACATGGGTTACTGAGAAAGAGCCTCGCCTCTCCACAGATATGACCTGTAACATGACCTGTCGACACCCTCTTGTCTCCACGGAGATGGAGAAGTTTAATGTGAAAGCAATAACATCTCCATGGAAACAAGTCACAGAATAGGCCTTGTTTGGGGACAGTTACAAGGGACAGAATGGAAAAGTTCAACAGAAATGTTATAGAATATTAAGTTGAACCAGGCAGAAAGTGTGCAAAAAGTCAAAAATAAAAAGATAAGAGCGCTCCGTTGATATGTGTCCATTAATGTAGATTTTAGAACAAAACCTTTAATTTTTCAAGATTTTCATCCCTATTGAACACAAAAAAGACACGAGTGATACAACTGTCACGGCTTCAGAAGCACTTCAGTTTTTAGGTTCGGTTTTCACTGCACATTCCCTAAACATTGTACATTTAACACATTATGAAAAGCACTGTGGCATTTTTATACTGACGCATAAAAGAGTTGAAAAGTCTTTCCAATGAGGCGTTCTCTTTTGTCTGATGAATGACAAAAGGACCAATATTAATGAAGAGAATAAGTAGGAGAAGAGTGCAGAGTCGGGACGTTTGAATGAACGATTGAACCGTGTTTGTTTCGGCCCAGATAATATCAAGAAACAATCTCAGTATTCGTTCAGCAAAGTTCTCCAAAGTTTAATATTGACTTGTTTATCTGGAACTTATCCACATGAAAGCGACATACGTAAAGTTCCATCTGAAGAGGAAATACAACCAGGAAGACAGCTGCCGTTTCCTCTCAACCAATCACTGATCAGTATGAATTTAACCACACAAAAAAACAGTTATAGCTCAAACATTCTGAAAGTATCTGTGCGATTGCGCGTGGATGTGGAGGTGCTGTTTCTTTGCTCTGCTCTTGTGTCTCTGCTCTTGTGTAAGACGCTGCGCCCGCTGGTGTGTGTCTGTAATTACACTGTGGACGTGCGCTGCATGCGGCTGCACTCCGAGCCACAGAGAATATTACTGTGTACTTTGGATTCACATTATTACATTTCACTCTCAGCTCCTGCTTTCTACTGGCAATTTTCAATAAAGAAATAGTTTTGGACTCGCTTGAATCGTGTTTCCTAACTTGAAGAGGAGGGTCCACCACCTGCTCGTCTCCATAGGGAACAGTAAGGACTTAAAGAACACATTGTATGCATCTTATAGCATTGTTCCTACAGCAAAGACAGTAGAGCTGGGAGATATATGGAACCAAAATATTTGAATATTGAAACTGTCATAATTAAATAAGAATGACGTCTGTTAAGACCTGCTTTAGTCCTACTTTAGTCCTGTTAAGACCTGCTTTAGTCCTACTTTAGTCCTGTTAAGACCTGCTTTAGTCTTACTTTAGTCCTACTTTAGTCCTGTTAAGACCTGCTTTAGTCCTACTTTAGCCCTGTAAGACCTGCTTTAGTCCTACTTTAGTCCTGTTAAGACCTGCTTTAGTCCTACTTTAGTCCTGTTAAGACCTGCTTTAGTCCTACTTTAGTCCTGTTAAGACCTGCTTTAGTCCTACTTTAGTCCTGTTAAGACCTGCTTTAGTCCTACTTTAGCCCTGTAAGACCTGCTTTAGTCCTACTTTAGTCCTACTTTAGTCCTGTTAAGACCTGCTTTAGTCCTACTTTAGCCCTGTAAGACCTGCTTTAGTCCTACTTTAGTCCTACTTTAGTCCTGTTAAGACCTGCTTTAGTCCTACTTTAGTCCTACTTTAGTCCTGTTAAGACCTGCTTTAGTCCTACTTTAGTCCTGTAAGACCTGCTTTAGTCCTACTTTAGCCCTGTAAGACCTGCTTTAGTCCTACTTTAGTCCTGTAAGACCTGCTTTAGTCCTACTTTAGTCCTGTAAGACCTGCTTTAGTCCTACATTAGTCCTGTAAGACCTGCTTTAGTCCTACTTTAGTCCTGTTAAGACCTGCTTTAGTCCTACTTTAGTCCCGTTAAAATCTGTATTAGTCCTACTTTAGTCTTCTTCGTCGTCAATGGTGTCATGTGAGACCTGCATTAGTCCTACTTCAGTATAAACCAATGTTTTTGCACTTTTGGTCCATTCACCTTTTGAACCTCAACCAAGACATTTAGAAGCAGAGTCAAAAAAGATGAAACCTCATGAAAAATATTTGGGTTATTGCCAGAAGTCATCTCTCTGACCTGAATATTGTTATCAAGACATTACAAAGCAATATTTCATTAATGTCCATAAATCATCACCAGACTTGGAATCCCGTTCATTACAACTGTGTGCTTCCATTAGCACGACGGGCAAGCTAGCTTTTGTTTATTTTCCCATGGTAATTCCCTCTGCTGCCAGTAGCACTCAGATACTGTGGGCTTTGCTTTCCATAGAGACATTATTTTAAGTTGTAAAACAGGAGATGCCAAAGCAAAAAGCAGGTTTAAACACCAATAATAATACAAATGTGTCCATCCTCAAGACAAGTTACAGGTCAGATCTGTGTTTTTTTGAGCAATAAAAACACATCCAATAAAAACACGTCATCGAATAAATGGAAAGACGTGGAAAGTGGAACTCAAACATAAGCCGCTTGCTGATTGGTGCGTTCTGCAGTCAGAGAGAGGATATTCTGGGCTCCACGGGTTCACAGTTCACTTTCAAAGAGGCTTAGATTTTGTCAAGTGCAGATGAAGAAAATGACAAGAGCCAGTGGACGGCACAGGAAACAATACTCTCACATCGCACAAGAACGGGACGCAGCCGAGCGGAGCAGATGGCGACAAATCCACACGGAGAAGGTCACGACCCCAGGAAGAGGAAAGATCTGGGCCAGTTAAAAATGACACGTTAATCTCCGTTGTGGAGTTGTATGTATTTACTTATTGGGTCGAGTAGTTGGGTTTGGAAATCGGGTTGGACTGGTAAGACTGGTCTCAAGATGATTTCGATTTGAACTTTAATGCAGCTTGAAATGAGTGAAGACCTGCACTGAAGCGAAGGAGCAGCTCTACGGTACGACGTCTCGATAGATGGATGGGCAGATGGATGGATGGATATATATATGGATGGACAGATGGATGGATGGGATGCAAATATAGACTGATGGATGGGATGCATGGATAGATAAGATGGAGAGAAGGATGGATGGATGGGCATCAATACTCAGTTCCTCTCCGGTATCGACTGAGAAGGTCCAGGAAACACTGGTACTGACAAAATAAAGAGTTGTATTCACCCAGGGGCCCGTGTGGGACCTTGTAATTGAACAATATCCACATCCAGCCGCAGTTTGCAGTGTGTAAAGTTGAAGATATGATCCAACCGTTGCTATAACGATAACGATGCTGTGTGAAGGGAAATAGTTGCATCATTTGCCTGTAATGAATAGATGGATATATGAGCTGGTTTTCTATATATTCATTCATTATTTTAGTAAATACTGAACCGTATAATTGCGAAGTTCACAGATTTGCTGCAGTAATGATCCTGTCGACCTTTGACTAAAAAAGCACGGTTATGTTTGCATATATAATCCTCATACATGTACACAACATCATAAATACACCTAAAGTCCAGTGTAATCCTTTTGGTCACATGATCCACAGACATACTTACACGAGGCAGATATCCGCACAGAGTCATAGATATGATTATTCACAACGCAGTACACTGAGCACGAAGTATTCATATGTGTGAACAAAATGTGTTTGATGCAGTTTTCATTAAATATGCAAAACAGGTCAGAAAGAGGAGATTAGTGATGTATTAAGACGAGTGATGAAATGTTGTGCAACAAATGGTTCAAATATTGAGTGTGATTCAGTGTTTGAAGTATCAGATTTAAACCAGGAGAGGCCAAAAAAACAAACATTTGATACAGTTTCATCATCAAATACATGCCTGAGTCATGAGGGTAGTATTCCATGAAGCTCCTCCGTGTTTTTAAATGATACACGCGTTCACCAGACTCACTTTTCAGCGCTCAAACTGCAGTTTTAACTCCGGATTGAGTTCTTTTTCTTGTGCCCCACATGCAACATTTTAATTGAGTTGTTAAATATTTTGAATTTAATGCACCCCAAATACTAAGAATGCTGTAAATGTTCTAATTCAGTTCTCATTTAAACCCGGTTTGGATTAATTTAGACTCAGCTTTGTCCTAGTTCAGTCCTCATTTAGGCCTGGTTTAGTTCTGGCTGTATTATTTTCTAGTTCTATTTTATTTATATTTTAGATCAGAGGTTAGATTTAGTTTATCCTTTTCTTGTTGACTTGGTTTATACTGCCTTAGCCCAGTTTTCACCTGCTTTTAATTTCCCTCCACAATAACTCACTTTACAGTCGTTTAGATCCAGTTGAGTCCATGTTTAGTCCCTGTTTGGACCCTGTGATGTCCTGGTTTATACTCATTTTAGTCCCGCGTTAGTCATGAGTCGACCTGTTTAGTCCTAGTAACAGAGGCGTAGCTACCCAACAGCCAATACAGGCAACTGCTTGGGGCCCCTTGATCACTAGGGGGACAGTCCTTAGGCTCATTACAGTAACATTTCATTGACAGGTTTGTATTGTAGTTTTACACAATATTAGGTATTATTTTTTAGGTTCAAAAGTAAAGCGAAAAAGGGGTGGAGTCTGTCTGGAAAGCTCCTTGTGATGTTTCGCTTTGGGCCCCATAATATTCTTGCCACGCCACTGCCTGGAACGTACTCATTTAGTCCTGGTTTAGACCTAGTTTAGTCCACGTTCAGACCTGATTTAGTCCAGGTTCAGTCCTCTTTTATACCTTGGTTATGTCATGTTTGGACCTGGTTCGGACCAGTTTTGAGCCTTGTTTCTCTGACACTTCTGCTGAGCGTTAGCACAGAAACAGAAGAGTTAAGAATATGCTAGAACCAAAATATTGCATCATGTTAGCGGTTATGCAGCTGAACTGGAGTTTAGTAAGAAGACATAATTAGAGCAGAATTTAAGCATTAAGTTGTTCAAAAGACCTTGAAATGTGGAGTTTTAAGAAAATCTGTTTAATTATTTCAGATGAATCTATGAAAAATGCCTCTGGCGCCATTAACTAATACATCTTTTACAAAAGGCCTATTAGGACTCCTCTAGGGGGCGCCACAGAATCTGCTTAACTCAGGGAGTTAAAACAAGGAGATGGAGAGGCTGAGGAGGCTGAGGAGGAGGAGGCTGAGGAGGAGGAGGCTGAGGAGGAGGAGGCTGAGGAGGAGAAGGAGAAGGATGATGAGGAGGATGATGATGATGAGGAGGAGGAGGAGGAGGCTGAGGAGGCTGAGGAGGAGGAGGAGGAGGAGGAGGAGGAGGAGGCTGAGGAGGAGGAGGCTGAGGAGGAGAAGGAGAAGGATGATGAGGAGGATGATGATGATGAGGAGGAGGAGGAGGCTGAGGAGGCTGAGGAGGCTGAGGAGGAGGAGGCTGAGGAGGATGAGGAGGAGGATGATGATGATGAGGAGGAGGAGGAGGCTGAGGAGGCTGAGGAGGCTGAGGAGGAGGAGGCTGAGGAGGATGAGGAGGAGGATGAGGAGGCTGAGGAGGCTGAGGAGGAGGAGGCTGAGGAGGATGAGGAGGAAGAGGAGGATGAGGAGGATGAAAAGGAGGAGGCTGAGGAGGCTGAGGAGGCTGAGGAGGATGAGGAGGAAGAGGAGGATGAGGAGGATGAAAAGGAGGAGGAGGCTGAGGAGGCTGAGGAGGATGAGGAGGAAGAGGAGGATGAGGAGGATGAAAAGGAGGAGGAGGCTGAGGAGGATGAGGAGGAAGAGGAGGATGAGGAGGCTGAGGAGGCTGAGGAGGATGAGGAGGAAGAGGAGGATGAGGAGGCTGAGGAGGAGGAGGAGGAGGAGGAGGAGGAGGCTGAGGAGGCTGAGGAGGCTGAGGAGGAGGAGGAGGAGGAGGAGGAGGCTGAGGAGGCTGAGGAGGAGGAGGAGGAGGAGGATGAGGAGGCTGAGGAGGCTGAGGAGGAGGGGGATGATGAGGAGGATGATGATGATGATGATGAGGAGGAGGAGGCTGAGGAGGAGGAGGAGGCTGAGGAGGCTGAGGAGGAGGAGGCTGAGGAGGCTGAGGAGGCTGAGGAGGAGGAGGAGGAGGAGGATGAGGAGGCTGAGGAGGCTGAGGAGGAGGAGGAGGAGGAGGAGGAGGAGGAGGAGGAGGCTGAGGAGGCTGAGGAGGAGGAGGAGGAGGAGGAGGAGGAGGAGGAGGAGGAGGAGGAGGAAGAGGAGGAGGCGGCTGAGGAGGAGGAGGAGGAGGAGGAGGAGGCGGCTGAGGTCAATAATGGGATATAACTAAAAACATGCACCCAAAATATATCTTCAGAATACTAATTTAGACTAACAGTATTCTGGCACAGTTACTTCACTTAGAATAGTATTCAGAATACAATTACTTTACTACAATCAAAGGAATGACGGTAAATTATCACACAAATTAGGCTTGAAACATAATTTGAGAGAAAATTGAAAACACACATATGCAATTATTCCTTCTCTAATCAATAATTTTAAAAATGCAACTAAACTGTGAAACAAACATAAAGTTGTTTTAATCCTACGTCACATTTATTACACTATAATAATCTCCTTTAGTTCAAGTTTGGACATGGTTTATGTATCGTTTAGTCCCAGTTTAGTTGTGTTTTATTCCTGAGCTGGTTTTGTAATGGTTTAGTCCTAATCCAGTCCTTTTCCCTGGTTTAGTCCTGTAGGATTTATATAAGACATGTACGTCCTAAAAGATCTTTCAAAAGACATTATGTTTTCATAATTCAAAACAGCAGTGAGATCCTCGTCCCTGAGGCAGAACAAAGTGAAGAGTTCTGATGGAAAGTGAACATCACATTGGGACTCAGCTCAGCACATTGGACTGGTCCCATGTGGTGAGGGGGGATCGTCCCACTGCAGACACAATCTCTTTGTTCTCCTCGGGACGAGCTACGGAGAAGTTCTGAGATATCTCTATCTATAAAAAAGATATATATATATATATATATATATATATATATATATATATATATATATATATATCCTCCCTATACCAGGACACGCTGGAGGGACTATGGCTATGGCCTCAGGATCCCTCCGGAAGAGTTGGATAAAGTGTCCCTGCTTGGACTGTTGGCCCTGGCCCCGGCCCCGGCCCCGGCCCTGGCCCCGGCCCCGGCCCCGGCCCCGGGATAAGAGGATGGTACATGTCCTCCTCATGACCTGCTAATGTTGACATGTTGTACAGTTTTCATGGCTTCATATGTCGTTTCGCTGGTTTAAGTTAAAATTGTCCAAATGAGTAACAAACATCACTTTGATTGACAGTCAGACAGAGTTTAAAGGCCACTCCCACTTTAAGCCACGCCTCCAGATAAAAAGATGACGTAAGCCTCGTTTGCTCTCGCGGGCTGGAACTAACTCTAACTAACTCTAACTAACTCTAACTAACTCTAACTAACTCTAACTAACTTTAACTAACTCTAACTAACTTTAACTAACTTTAACTAACTCTAACTAACTCTAACTAACTCTAACTAACTCTAACTAACTCTAAATAACTCTAACTAACTTTAACTAACTCTAACTAACTCTAACTAACTCTAACTAACTCTAACTAACTTTAACTAACTCTAACTAACTTTAACTAACTCTAACTAACTCTAACTAACTCTAACTAACTTTAACTAACTTTAACTAACTAACTAACTTTAACTAACTCTAACTAACTCTAATTAACTCTAATTAACTCTAACTAACTCTAACTAACTCTGACTAACTTTAACTAACTCTAACTAACTCTAACTAACTCTAACTAACTTTAACTAACTCTAACTAACTTTAACTAACTCTAACTAACTCTAACTAACTTTAACTAACTTTAACTAACTCTAACTAACTTTAACTAACTTTAACTAACTCTAACTAACTTTAACTAACTCTAACTAACTCTAACTCACTTTAACTAACTCTAACTAACTCTAACTAACTTTAATTAACTCTAACTAACTTTAACTAACTCTAACTAACTCTAACTAACTCTAACTAACTCTAACTAACTTTAACTAACTCTAACTAACTCTAACTAACTCTAACTAACTTTAACTAACTCTAACTAACTTTAACTAACTCTAAATAACTCTAACTAACTCTAACTCTAACTAACTTTAACTAACTCTAAATAACTCTAACTAACTTTAACTAACTCTAACTAACTCTAACTAACTCTAACTAACTTTAACT